>NW_027279641.1:0-129328 GCF_046629955.1 Centroberyx affinis
TTAATTATTACAGGGATTAATTAATTACAGGGATAGAGCATTGCCTAAATGTCAAATTGCCAAAATGAGTAAAATACTTGAGAGGTTGTTGAACTGACGATCATGCTGAAATGACAGTTCTAATACACGTACCTCTTTTGTGTGTGTGTGTGTGTGTGTGTGTGTGTGTTTAGCGTCAGGAGCTGCGTGAGCTCCGTTTGCTGCAGAAGGAGGAACATCGTGCTCTGGCTGTTCTCAATGCCAAGCTGGAGGCTCAGAGAGAGCAGATGCAGAGACGCTTTGACCAGGAGATGATGTGAGTCTCTCTCTCTCTCTCTCTCTCTATCTATATCTATTCTCTCTCTCTCTCTCTCTCTCTCTCTCTCTCTCTCTCTCTCTCTCTCTCTCTCTCTCTCTCTCTCTCTCTCTCTCTCTCTCTCTCTCTCTCTCTCTCTCTCTCTCTCTCTCTTCTCTCTCTCTCCTCTCTCTCTCGTGATAGATGTGAATGAATACACCAACATTTTGGTGCATAAGCTCCTTGATCAATGAAGATTGGTAGCTATTTAACCTCTGTATCTAGTATAGTTGCTAATGCTTTAGCACACTGTGTATCTCGGTAGACTTTGCTTTATGTCAAATGAATGTTGCTGAATACACCAAAGAGAAACTGCAAGTAATCTTCTCATTGCACAACAGTAAGAAAAAAAAACAATATTTTCCTTTAAGTTGCCTTTAAGAAATAATTGGTACTTTAATTTAATTTCCTGCTAGAGGAAAAGTGCTAGGCCTCTTAACTCCTATCGTTACACATGTCATATCTCTATCTTCCTGTCTATATATACACACACACACACACACACAACACGCGTGCACAGAGAGAACAATCTGCTGAGTTTACTTGTGCTCTGACAGATAAACAATCCGTTTTCCACGGGTCACTCTAGAGGATAAGAAGTTTAAGGTGATGCCTGTATGTCATGTTGTGCCTTCATGAACAAAAGGGGGATATCCTCTCCAGAGCCTCCCTCCTGTTATTATCAAGCCCCATATGTTCGCCTTTCTTGACTTTTTCATGTTGACTTTGCTCTTCTCTATCTACTTTGTATAGTCTGGTAGGAAGGAATGTGGACATTATCAGTTTAATTAGTTTTCATAGTTCTACTGCTGAAATCAGGCTTGAGACTTGATCCTTTGAGCATGCAGAATAGGACTGCATTATATAGCGTATTGTCATTGTTGTCTTTATGTATATGCCAATTGGTGCGACACTTTTATTCAAAGCACCTTACAGTACCATGAATTTGATTCTTTCATTTTCTCCTTGAGTTGAAGGACTATTTCCTTGACTTTTCTTATGGTCTTAAAACAAATAACTCTGTGTTTTTTCATATATGTACACATTTCTTAAACTTACAGTCTTTGTATATTAAGATTTGAAAACTCAACTGAATACTTAAAACAGGCACATGGTTCACCTTCTGAAGGATTCATGTATGATCAAACCAAAGGAAAAGTAACCAGAAGAGGGGGAAAATGATTGAGCAGAAAAGAAGCCCCACTCTTTGTGTGTCTCTCTGAATGTGTGTGTGTGTTTGTTTCACCCTCTGGTCCCTCCCAGGCCAAGAAGAAGTACTATGATGTGGAGCTGGAGAGCCTGGAGAAGCACCAGAAGCAGACCATAGAGAAGATGGAGACAGACACGCCTTTAAACTCAAAGACGAGTCCAAACGCATCCGAGCAGAGCAGGAGCGCGAGCTCCATAAGTTCCAGGATCAGATGAAACACAAGAAAAAGAGGCATGTGCACAAGTTATTAGGTCCACCTCGCTCTCCTGACCAGTTGAACCTTCTTGATTTCATCTGTTCAATCCAATTAAATCATAAGGAGAGCATGCAGCTGAAGGGAAGAAAATGGGTCACAGAATATTTTTTTAGCCTTGAAAAACTGAGACCTGGATTGCACAAAAGATGGTGGTTGTAATATTTTGTCTGTCCATCTTCACATAGTTTGCTTGCTTAGCTGTCTTTTGTTCTTATTCTATGACAAAACTTCCTGAATATAGCTACAACGGTCACTCTCTTGTTTCTTTAGGTGAAACAATCTGTTGACAGGCTGCCCAGAAATGAGCGTAAAGAATCCATGAAGCAAAGCATGAACACCTTCCAGCAGATGAAGTTAAATGAGGTAAGGTTGAAATAAATTAAGGGAGATTGGTACTCTCAAGTGGGACTCTCAAGGTCTATAAAATGTCATACATTCTTAACTCAACCTATGAACCACTGGAGAATAGATTCCATTTTCAGATTTTCTTTTTATTAACACATACAGTACAACTTTATTAAGATTTAAAGGAAAAGTAAGTTCTCCTTATCTTGCTCTTCCTCCAGTGGGATAAAGCTTTTTTTAAAAGAATATTGGTTTCATATATTTTAAGTACTGAGGCATCCATAGTTTCACTTACCAGCCACTTCTGAAAAGTGATCATATCACCGGCAACAGCAAACATTTTTTGTTCTCTTCTTTTGAAGAATATTCTGTTACTACTTCACCCAGTTTTTGAGTATTTGACTCATTATTTGATTCAACAGTGTCTTATCTCTATTTCATCCATTCCTGCCCTCCATACTTACATGTTCTTCTTCTTCTCCTTTCTGTGGTTTAGGAGCAGAACTTCTTGGCCGCCCAGAAGAACCACCTGGACACGACGCTGAAGAGAATCATCTCGGACAACAAGAGGGAGATCTCAGAGACGGAGAGGGAATGCCTCAACAAGAAGCAACATCTAATCAGAGGTACAATAAGTGTTCGATAGAGGGTTCAGTCTCAAACCAAACACCCAAGTGACCACTCCGCTTAAAGGCTCTTTGAGACACTGTGCACCCGGACATCCAAATGTCTGAACTCCTATGTTCTACTATTTAAACTCCAATGTTTTACCATGTACTGAATGGTTTGCTAGATTACAGTGTGGAGATGTTTCTAGCTAAGGGACAATCAGATGGCCATTTGTTACAGAGGGCTAATAAAGGGTGCGGTGAATCACTGAGCCACTTGGCAACTCGGCTTTGAAAGAGTCTTCTAGTTCCTATCCAGTGATCAGAACGCATAGATCGAATTATCAGCTGTGCAAGTGGGCAGAAGTGTTCGGTTGGTAGATGCCATGGTTGGGTTTGTTTCATACTGTGACTCTGTGCAAGCAATCCTTTTTTGGCAGGAATTTCAGACACGCAACTTCCAATAATTTGTAACAGGACTATTTGATTTTCCTGAGATTTTTCATTACGTTTTGTGTTCTGTGTACTAACATATTCATATTCATATGTCATATTTCAACACATATCTGTGTTGAAATAGCGCGCTTTGCTTTAAAGACGATTCTCCTCTCAATTCATCTCCCTGCTTCCATTAGAGCGAGAAGCAACGATTTGGGACATGGAGGAGAAGAACCTTTATGAGAGACACCAGCTGATGAAGCAGCAGCTGAAAGACCAGTACTTCCTCCAGAGGCACCAGCTGCTCAAGAAACATGAGAAGGTAACCCAGTGGACTGCAACTCCCAAGCCCCCTCGCCGCAATAAGTTTTAAATAAATGCTCCACATCCATAAAACATGTTTGTTCTTGGCATGTAAATTATCTTGATCACATGTCGGTTAACTCTTAGGGATTCAGGCTCAAGGGGTTTTCCAGGTTTCACCCCATCAATACATGGACCAGGTGCATCCATATCTGTTAATCATGCATGTTAGATTTCATACTGTAGTTTTGGTTCAATACTTTCAAAGACGTAGGCTATTAAAGCACACACACTGTAAGTCACACCTCTGTATGACCTTATGTGTTCATACACTATCAGTCAAAAGTTTGGACATTCGCATTTTTCTTTATTTTTACTATTTTCCACATTTTAGAATAATAGTAAAGACATCAAAACTATGAAATAACACAAATGGAATTATGCAGTGACCAAAAAAGTGTTAAACAAATCTATCTTATATTTTAGATTATTTAAAGTAGCCACCTTGATTGTCTAAGAAACACATTTCAAGCATTTAAGCATAAGCCTTTAGATCAAAATGGCTTTAAGATAATGAAAAACATAGTGCATTCAATCAGATGTGTCCAAACTTTTGACTGGTAGTGGATACTTGATTGCTTTGAAGAACAAAGATGGTGATATTATGTCTATTTGTGTCATTACAGGAACAGGAGCAGATGCAGTGCTATAACCAGCGTATGATTGAGATCCTGAAGGCTCGGCAGCAGCAGGAGAAAGGTCGGCTGCCCAAGATCCAGCGCAGTGAAGCCAAGACCCGCATGGCCATGTTCAAGAAGAGCCTCCGCATCAACTCAACCGGCAGCAACTCCGAGGACCGAGAGAAGATCAAACAGGTACAGGGAGAGGGTGTTAAGATATGGAGTTACATATATCACTGTTGTCATGTGAAAACCTTGTCACTCCAGTTTTGGTGATTTTCATGTTTTAACTTCAGCTGAAGGATTACGCTTTGCTCCATGGGTTGAGAAAATTCTATGACCCCTGGGCTTTTGAAACCATTTGAAACCCCATTGGATGAACTCAAAGGAAGGAAATAGACAAAGCTTGTCCGCCTTCATCATCTGTGGGCTGAGGCTGATGTAAACATAGTGTTGCTAATATTTTTCTAACTTTTATTACCAAATTAAACATGTTAAAATTCTAAGATGCATTAAGTGAATAAATATGTTTTCTTGGGTATTTGCTTGCTGTTATGCGCTATCCCCTACCCCTTTTCTCTCTCCCTCCTTTTTCTTCACCTGCAAACCATGAATGTTTTCTAAATTAATTCTTCCTCAAGTTAAACCATTAGGGAATCGACAAAATTCCCACAGAACTGATATCAAAACTGGTTGTTGGATGCCAGAAATCATTGACATCTGAATTGGGCTTCTGCATGAAAGCTCACCCTGGATTATGGCACAAAAAATTCCACCATCAAATCCCATGTATTGGTAAATATCAGGCTACATTCTTGTGTTTAAAGTCTTTTTCTCTCCCTCCCTCCCTCCAGTTTTCTCAGCAGGAGGACAAGCGGCAGAAGGCAGAGCGGATGCACCAGCAGCAGAAACATGAGAACCAGATGAGAGAGATGATCGGTCAGTGTGAAGCCAACGTCCGAGAGCTGCAGCAGCTACAGGTGACGTTGTTTCTCTCTGCCCCTGTATAAAAAAAACATGGACTGAGATTTTCATACATCGTCTATTGACAGCTGTCAGAATTGTATCACAAAGGTTCCTTGCCTCACTGCCATATGTAATCTGGCACAGTCCATGTGATTGAAGATGAATCCATATTTTTATAGAGTTTCTCTTTTAGTGGTGATGTTTGTGCTCACGTCTTCAGGACAACACACAATACAAATGCAGTGAATGCCCTGAAGTTGCTAACAGGACTTTGTTGTGTGCTTCAGAATGAGAAATGCCACCTGCTGATTGAGAATGAGACTCAGAGGCTCAAGTACTTGGATGAGCAACACAACCAGCAGCTGAGGGACTGGAGGGATCAGCTGAAACCCAGAAAGAAGGTACATGTTTCCTGTTGGGATGGTAGAATATAAAGTTTCATTATTATACATTATCACACATTTCACTCTATTTCAGCAATCTGCATGGGTATCGAATGCTTGCTATATTCAAGCTCCACAGACAGACAAACAGATTAAAAGAATTGTAGTTATTTTATGCACAACAAATGAAAGGACAGCCTATAATTAACTTCACTTTTACCATTTTCCAAATTCATATCGATGATTTTGACAAAAATACCAGCTCAGTGTCCTTGCTCTTTCTACTAGCCCGGAGAAATTATTATTATTAGCTCAGTGTATGTAGTCAAGCTTAACAAGGCAGGTCAATGCTCTAAAATCGTAAACATGCATACAAATTCACAAGTTTGTGTTGTTGTTCTTTGTTTTTTTTCTTCAAAATTTTTAGAGGACGGTTTATTTTCCGGAGGTGGCAGTGGTACATTTGCAAAAAAATTGATACATTTTGTGTTTTGGATGAGGTTAATTCGTAGTACTTAATTTACATTAGCTAGCTTCTTCTGTCATTGAGCTAAACAGATGCCTGCCTGTCTGTTAACGCTGTCACCTCAGCTTTAAGCGTTGTCGCTATGACAACAGCACAGAGTTCCAGTAGGCAGTGAGGAGCCCTTGGATTTTAAGGCGGAATCCCAAAAATACAATACAAGCAACTGAATGTCTGAATGTGAAGCACTGAAATTTCAGTGACACCTTAACTAAATGTAGGTGTAGATTCATGCATGGGACTGGAATCTGCTGCCCAATCTCAGTCTCCTAACTGGGCTACTAGCTGCCAGCCTGGCTCCAGACTGGTTCCTGAATCGTGTCCCTCACACTCTTCAGATTTTGAGAGTCTGGTGTTGCTCTGGTCAACAGCTTGTTCTCGCTCGGAGAAACAACCGAGCCACTCTGCACCTTTGTGGGCGGGACTAAAGTTTGAACCGTTCATGCAACAGTATTTCATTGTTGTTTAGGCAGAATAGTATTTGTTGAAACCCAACCCCTTAACCAACATATCGTGTTTGCAAAGACGATGTCTTTGTCAAAATCGACCAACATTCTTGGTGAAGTTAGTAAATACGTCCAGCATCAGTGTCACTGAAAATGATGTCAGAGCGGTGGGATACGACAGTCACTAATGATTGGTTCGGGGAAAATCCCCCCCCCCCCCCCCCCCCCCCCCCCCCCCACACACACACACACAGAAAACTGCTAACAAGGAGGCAATCTCAGGCTGAATAATCGATTGGGAATGAAATGGCCGTTCAGTCTGAATATCAGATTAGGCTGCTGCTCCTTTTTCTGGACTCAGGCGAGTTTAATTTCATGCCCTGACTATATACTATATAGTCTACCTGGTCTACTGACTGGTCTCCAGATGTATGAAGCAGACTGTAGGACAGACCAAGGAACAGAATATAGTAACGTCACAGTGTAGGAATGCAGGTGCCAGTGCTGCTGACACTTAAGATATTCCACCTGCAGTGCGTCACAGAAGCGTCAAAGTGGGAGTGTCAAATGATGCAAGTCTGCAGTCACTCGTTCTTTCGTGCTTACAAAGGCCAGTGAAGTTTCTGTCCCGCAGTGAGACAACTATAACCCCCCCCCCCCCCTCTTCTCCCCCCTCCCCTCGATCACCCCCAGGCCCTTGAAGAGGAGTTGAACCAGAAGAAAAGGGAGCAGGAGGCTTTCTTCAGGATGAGTGAGAACTCGGCATGCCCCAACCCCAGCTCACCCAACAAACTCTCCAAGTTCCTGCCTTATGCCGACTCCTCCACCACATAAAATGGCCCCTGTGACTTTGCACGCCGTCTCCTGGCCACTGTTAGGACCAGCGCACACACACACACACACACACACACACACACACACACACACACCTGGAGGCGTATGATTGCCTGCTGCCTCAGTTTTTATTTGCTTTGCCGGTATTGGCAGCATACTTATCCCTCCTTTAGGTTCCTTTTAATTTTTTTTTTAGGAAATATTTATGTTTTAATTCATGTTTTAAGTTTTTCTTTTGATTACAAGTGTTGTATTATTTGATGGGATTCACAGCTCATCATGCGCTTCAGGTGACTTGATTATATAGCATCTGCTTCCATACAGTGTTTTGATTTCCTTTTTCTGTTATAGTCTGCCTCTTAGAGCTTATCAATGAAACATGAGGCTAACTTGATAAAGTGGCCGTTGGATGGTCTTAAGACACCCAACCATTTATCAATCTTGATGATTAGATATTAGAGGAAAAACACTTTGTTGATTATTTGTTGGTAAGAAGTTGCTTGTTGTCCAAAGACGCCCAGCTAGGGAATTTCTTTTTGCATGAAGCGGAAAATGATTATAACGCTTCGTGAAATGCTGTTGAGCCAGTAACTAAGCACTTTTTCTTTACCCCGAAATGTCATTGCTGTCTTCCAAAGATCATCATAACGAAAAACAAACCCAAACTGATCTAATTCACTGATATATTTTGTGTGTCTGTATGTCTTGGCTCAATGACCTTTTTGTCTACAAGTCAGATGCATGTTGTACATCCAGTTGCCAAATTCTGCTTTTATTTATTTTTACTGTTAAAGGACAAACTAAACTAAAAATCCAGATTAATCACTGTAAATATTAATTTAAACTTTTGCTAATTTTCAACCAGCACCCATGGTTTGAAGGATCTGCATATTATAATTATAAGTTTTATATCTTGTTTGAAATGGGGGAGGAAGTTATATCCAAAGTTATCCAAATGTATTTTTTTTTTTTTAACATTTAAAAATGATTATTTAGGGGTGAGATTTTACCAGACGGGAAGACTAATTGTGTTTCATGTAAAGTGTCTCTATTGTGACATTTGTTTTCAGTTGTATTTTTACTGTAAAATCTCTATCACACTGGATGGGAACTGACCAAGCCAAAGCAAAATACTGTTGTTCTTTGAAGGATGTTAACAAATAGGGGATTTAAATCAGAGTTAAAAAAGATATTAAGTGTATAATTGTTCTGTTTCTATTAAATGCACTGTCTGCTAACCAAAGTGCAATATTATGTCATTGCTTAGCTTTAAGAGGTTTATTTTTTCATCAACTTTGCCTTCCCTTGCACTGAGAAGGGGAAATAATATGAAGGGTTTCATTCCAAAATTATATTTATCCACTTTTAGAAAAAAAAAAAAAAAAGTTGCTTGAAATGTATCACTAAAAATCTAGATTTTTCATCTTCAACACAAGGTATGCAAATGACTTTAATGGCTTTTTCAGCATAATTTAGTAAGAGTAGGTTTTACGTTTTTCAAATAGTGGATCTCATTTTGGAACATAACTCTTCATATGTTCTTTGAGGGAGTGCAACAATTTGGTCTGTTGTAACATACCTGTATATCTTGAATCTTGAACTGAAACTATATTTTGCAGCTGAAGACCTTGTTGCCTTTGAGTGAGATAAAGTGATTTCTAGACCAGTTTGGCCTGCAGAATTACATTGAATCAGGTCAGTAATCAGGTACAGTTTAATCTGATCTCTATCTCTCTCTTTCCTCTCTCTCTCACTCAAAAGTATTTTAATTTGTTGTAAAATTCCTCTTCTTTCTGTTGCCATGTTTAGTGGCTGCATTCATGTCTTCCTCCCTGCCTTAGTTTACATAACATTATTTGTATGGAGGGGTTGTGAGTGTGAATGAAACTGTCCATCAGAAGGAACCACTGTTGTAAATAACTCTTAATAAATACAGATTTTCTAATTACTAAACTATGTGTCAACATAATTTGGTCATCATGATACATTTTCCTGTAAGGTTCTCGATTACACAAATTATTTCAATTTAAACAGGTTATATAGTGAAGACAGCTGATTCTGGATCCCTATAATAGCCCCCTGATTTCCCTTAGTAATTTCTGTCACTTCATTACAAATTGGCAAGAAATAAAAAAGATAAAAATACTTTGTAGCAGTAAACATTTTTCTCTTAAATTTTTGATTAAACTTTCTACATCAATACACACGGTATGACAGTTGAAAAATCAGAAATGTTTATTGACTTAATATGAAAGTAAAGGAAGAGTCAATGTAATGAGAAATACATTGGAAAAAAAAGCAAAGTAAATAGCAGACTACAGTACTGAAGTAATCATACCAACAACCACCCCATACATTTGTCTTGCATTGTAGTGTTCAAATACTGTACTTGCCTGGCTCACCTTTGCCCAATTAAATATATCTGTATATGTACAATTGAATCCACCTGTCTGACTCAATTGTAGGTATATTATCACCTACAGAAAACACATTGTTGTGTTCATAGTGGGTAAGATAACAGAAGTTTGTATGGAAATGGGATGGAAGGTGGTATAACATTATAGCAACTAGGAGCAGAACAGATTGACAGATAAAAAAATGCAATAAATCAGCAAGTTACAACTCCCAGCCTTGTCAGTGACCCTGCCCAAAACCATTAATTACTACCTTTATGTTCATTTGCCACTTTCACCCATGATTCCTTTTGTAAACCTAACACTTAATACAAAGGTGTATACAACAATAATTTCTGGACTACTTGGTATGAAATCAGCAGCCTGTTGTTTCACATACATTTAAATCCACAAGTGTTTTTTTTTTCCCCAAGCAGTGACAGATTTGTCTCTTGGCAGACAAAACACAACTCTCTTTCTCTTTCCCCCAACAAGCGATTTCCATAAAGCAACCAACCAAATTCCTTCTTGTCCCTTCCTCTTTCTAATCATCACCCCCATCACTATAGAATAAAAAAGACATAGCAGATGGACCATCAGAGAAAAGTGACAACAGTTATGATATGACTCTCATTACTGTACAATAAAAACTATTTTGCTATGATGACCCTGCTTGAGACCAGTCAAGCATTAATGTAAAACATTATTTTTATACAATGGTCATATTTCGCTGTGTTATCCGAGCACCAAAATTCGGTTTGTAAAGAACAGACTGTACACTTACAATACTGTGAATCATTGCACAAATCACTGTAGTAGAGTATGTAGGCAAATGTGCTTGGCAAATAAAGACGATTCTGGTTCTTTTTGGGTGTGTGATAACTTCAAGATGAAGGTAAAAGATATGACAGAAAACATATTTTTCAAGTTCTCATTTTGGATTTTTTTTTACCCTCAACTTTACATTAGTGGATTCTTGTTGCAATTAGTATACAAAACATGACTAGACTAATAAGATGCTCCATGGCATTCTTCCCCTCTCCTCCACCATGTGCAAACCTTAAACCTACCTCATCTGAAATGATTGGAAAAGTGCACATCTGTTAAAAATCACTGCAACATTAATTATGCAGTCTAACAAGAAAACAAAACAAAAAACATTACAATGGCACGAAAACTAATATGCATGTCTCTAGTATAACAGCACTTAAAATCTGCTTGGCAAAGACTTCTCTTGTAGTAATTCAATTTGCACTTGAAAGCCCAGGTGTCCTTACTGAACTCCCCCAGTGAGTTCAGACGCAGTCTTTGTAGAAGGCAAGAATATTTTTTTTGTGTGTGTGTGTCCACTGCTGGGAAAAGACTGGCTGGATTTGAATATTCATCTGGCGTAGGCTTTTCTTCCAGAGGCAATACATTGTCGGGAACAAGTCTATTGATTTTTCCTAAAAACATTTTGAGAATCAACAGGGACAACCACTAGAACTGCATATATCTAAGCATCGAAGCACTTTGCATATTATATTGAGGCACCGTATCATAGAAGGCAAGGGCGTAGATACATGAACTGCTGTTCTAGGCTTGAATACGTAGTTGTAAAAGTGACACAGGCTTTGAGTAACATATGGCACAAAAATGTGAACAGAAGCAAACAATTGGTTTACCTAAGATTTGATGTAATATCTGGATAAAACGAAAAACAAGTAAACATCACAAAACCCAACAAAATAATGTGTTATTGCTGGTTCAGTTTAGCTAGAATACAATTATAAAAAATTAAATGTAACAAAAATGTGAAAAAAGGGTACCTATAAATAAAAAAAAAAAGGCTAATTAAATACAAAATAGTGATATTCTGTTTTTTTAAATCCTTAGTTTATTTTTTTTTATTAAAAAAGGGCCATGGATTTGAGAGGACATTCAGTACCTAAGGTTTCTTGCTCAGGTAATTCGAGGGGATCCAGCTCTCGTTTTCTTCTCCTACATTTTTACAGAACCACCAGCCACTGCTGTTTTTTTCCAGCACCTCGAACACTGTACCCACCTTGAAGCCGGACGTTTGTTCATCGCCTTCAAAGTCCGCCACAGCTAGGTACAGCTCATCCTTACTGGGCTCCTTGAGTAAAGGGGGGAGCTTGTCCTTGGGCGGGCCCGGCTTCTCGCTCTTCAGCTGGGGCTTGGGAGGAACCGGGACTTTATTGGCCTTGGGCTCCTCTTTCTCCTTGTCTTTAGGAGGCGGCAGAGCGAATGCTTTGGGTTTAGGGGGAGGGGGTCTGCTGAGTTGGGGCGGTCCGGGCCTGGTGACGTCCTGGGCTTCTTTTAGAGCAGATGGCGGTTTGATCTCGGTCGGGCTGGATGGGTCGGTCTTCTTGGGAGGAGGGGGTCTCCTTGGAACCATGGAGGGGGGTCGCTGGGGGACTTCTCTGTGGGGAGGCACTGCTGGTTTTGCAGGGGTGGATGAGCTCTCCTGGCTATGACCGTTGAGTTGTTTTGGGGGGAACCTTGGCTCATCAGAGGGCTTGCCGTTGTTGAGAGCAGGGATATTGATGGGGGGAGAGCTGGGAGGTGGACTGGGGTGGGGGCTGTTTGGTGCCGCTGAGGTGTCATTCTGATGGTTCACTTCTGCCGATCCAGAGCCAAGATCCGCAGGTTTTGAAGGCCTCAGCTTGCTCCTCAGGTTGGTGATATCTAGTTTGTTCTCTGCAGGGGGATCTGGTTTGGCAGCTGGGACAGGTTTGGGCCGGATCATTGGTTTGGGTTTCATAAACACTGCTGGGCCTGCTGCCTCTGGTTTCTCCTCGTGGACGTCTGGTTTAGGTTTTGGTGGCTGTTTAGGTACGGGTTTCAGATTAAACTTCTTCACCTCCTTGGCAGAGATCTTGTGGCCACACTCAAGCCCCATCTCATTCCTAAGGTGCAGGGCCTTGCTCTTGTCCTCTTTCTTGGGCTCTGGCGGTTTCTCTGGTTTGAAGGGGGGTGCCTTGGGGGTTACCAGGGGCATGATGACCCCAGGGGCTGGTGGTTTGGGCGGCAAAGGTTTGGAAAGATCAGACCTGGGCTTCTCCGCTACCTCCAATTCAAAGCTCTTATTAATGGACTCCCTACGAGGCGGCAGAGCTGGTTTCTCCTCCGCTGGAGGGGCGGCTGGAGCTGGAGGTAAAGGCCCGGAGAAGGTGGAGGCCCCCTTGCTAGCGCTGGACTTCCAGTCTCTCAGCTTGGGCCGGGCGCAGGAATCAGACGCTGCGGTTGGCTCATCTGGTAAAGGCTTAGACCAGCTGTCATCTGTGCCCGGGATGCTTGAAGAACCGCCACCATCTTCCAGCCTCAGCTTCTCCATCTCATTGGGCAGAGGGGCCAGGAAATTAGGTCGCACGGCGTTGCTGGTCTTCTTGTACTTGTCGATAAAGGTGACAGGGGCCCAGCCCTCTTTGTCATCTATCTGGATGTACCACCAACCGCTTGAATTCTTCTCAATCACCTGGTAGGTAAAAGAAATTATCACTTTAAGATTGATCACAATTGAAAAAAACACACTCACACACCTGTGCATTCTCTTTACCTTTTGGCAACAGTCTTCACTAGGGATGGGACGATATGCTGATGTCACGATACAATGACAGATATGCGGTATGGGGTTCACAATACGATGTAATAAATAAAAGTTCAGTGACAACAAAGTATGACTGTGCAGAATTATGTTTATTTCTGAGCCACAAATCTTTCTAGCAATGGCATTGTAAGCAACAATTTAAAAATGTCACTACAAAGTGTAAATAATATAATTTGGATGGAGAGCGTGTTAAATTGTGATGGGCAAGCTGTCTCATTTGTGATTACTACAGCAGAATAAAATGCAGATAATATTTTTCTGCCCCACAATATGTATTGTCACATTTTTATATTGCGATATATATTGAATTTCAATATATCGTCCCATCTCCATTCTTCACCTTTTTCAAACTGAGTGTGCAAGAAATTTTTTTTTATTTACTTTTTAATTAACTTTTTAATTTTGATGCAATGTTATGAAATGTCTGGAGTCTCACCTCCACTTTAACTCCAGCCTGGAAGCTAATGCCATCGGGGATTGTGGTCTGGAAGTCTGCTATGGTGTAGAACTCTTCCTCAACCTGAGGAGGGATGGGCGGCTTGGGCAGGTTCACACCGCGCGGCTGTGGGATGTGAGAGGGACACAGACAGATGAAGTGGATGAGAGTGGAGAGAAATGGAGAGATAAAGTGGATGAAGACGGCAGGAAAGGGTAAAGAAGAGCATATATGGCAAAAAACAGGAAAGAAAAAGAAGGGGAAAAGATAGCTAGAGGACAGGAATAGAGAATAAGAGGCAGAAGAAAGGAAAGAGGAGAAGGATGTTGTAGCAGAGGCAGAGAGTAAGGCTAAAGTTCAGCTGAGAGAGGCTCGGCACCGGTGTTATCTCGTGGAAGATAAACGCTTAACGCCAAATCGATACAAACCCCATTGTGTCAAATGGAGATCGTTCTAAGTGGGGGCACTTACAATGGTGAGATCCCTGCGTGGAGGAGGTCTTTGTCTTAATCCCACTTCTGTGGAGGGAAAAGACAAAAGTAATTAAAGGATTTACTCTTGGCATTGTGTTGTACATTTGCAGTGCAGCAGGGCCCAGCCTATCTGCAAAACCTGCATTCTCTACCTACACATTTTACATTTAGGTTTTCATTTCAATTTCCATTTGGAGTTAGTGTTAAATGTGGTGTATGCTGATCGACTGCTGACGAAGACGAGTCTCTTATACAACAACAAATACCACAAATACTAAATACATGACAGCAGGTCTAGAAGTAAAATTTGTCATAACAAATATCTTTTCCAGATATTTTGTTCAATTCCAAAACAAAGATTCCATCTCCTGACCTGGAAATTATAAAATTCATTCACACTGTTCCAGACATTGTAGACTAGTGTAGGAACCCTGGCATTATTTATTCATACATTCATAGATTGATAGCTTTGAAATACAAAGTGTCACAGCAGTGACAGTGAGCAGTTAAATGTATTTGATTTATCACACGCTGAGACCGTCGTTTAATACACTTACTGCGTTTGTTGTTGTCAGAGAAAGGCGAGAGCTTGTTTTCTTTCTGGCCGTTGTCTCGGTTCTCTTTGGCCGCATTGTTCTGCTTGGAGAACCCGTCTAGGTCGTTTGCACTGGCGTGGGCAGCGCCGCCTGCTGACTGTTTCTGGGCCTGGATGTCCGCCTTCTTCAGGTAGGAGGCTGGGGCCCAGCCCTCACGGCCCTGGTACCTGAGAGCAGGAGACATGTACACTCAATGACTTCAGCTGACAGATACAATACTGAACAAAGGCATGGTCGTATGCTGACTAGGTAGAATTGCTGACAGTCAATCTATACAATCAGATTTAAGTCAGTTTTCTACATTATAATGTAAGGTATCTGTAATGCCAAATACATTTTCAAGAAGCTCCAGTACATTCTGATAGTCACTCATACTAAATTGTTTTAAAGTATGCAACCTATACTTACAGACTTGACAACACTTGTCTCTTTAGTAAATATTGCTGTGTATATTTTTGATATTAAAAGTAGGCTACTGAACTGGCCATCTGCTATTGGCTGGTCATTGGGGTCAGGTGATGTCACCATCTGTTGTGCTCTATAGAAGGTGACATCACCTGGCACAAAAGACCAGCCAATAGCAGATGGCCAGTTCAGTAGCAGAATTTTCACCATTAGATGTCAGACTTCACACAGATTTAGGTTTGGGGTTTAGTTACTCTTTAACATTGTCAGAGAAGTGTCCCAGAATAAGGGAAATGAAAGTGATGTTGTTGATCTTTCTCACTTACCTGATCTTCCACCAGCCCTCCAGGTTCTTCTGGATCACCTCCACAATCATGCCTCTCTCCAGGTCGATCTCATCCTGGTCCCTGGCTGAGTATGGGTAGATCACCGAATACTTCTCCTCTGAGGCAGGAAAAAGGCAATGTTGTTTAATATAAGAAGATAACATCCGTTTTGAAGATTATAGTATAGGTTCACAAACAGGGGAGCACAAATAATGCTGATGTAGGGAATAGTGTGGGAGACAAAGCACACAATGGCACAGTCACAGTTACAGGGTCTTGCAGCTTTTCAAGGCAATTCAATTCTATCTATAAGAGCTTTTAAGAGGTTCGAAATCTCTCCTACAACACTGACTGTCTCTCTGTATGATCTAGGGTAAGATAGTTTCCCAATACAAAAGTGTATTGGTTTTTACAAGGTTTGAGCATCATCTTGTGGAGTGAGAAGATGTGAGATAAACACACAGAAAACACACATACATCCTCCACAAATATCCATCACAAACAGGACAAACTTAGAACTGTGATAGAAATGCAGTCATAACTATCAAAGTCATGATCTGATAGATTATGTATTAAGACTATGTGAGAAAGATTCTATGAACTACTGATTCTATGTGATTTGCTAATGGTCTATCAATTATTTTATAAATGCTGGTTAACTGAAGTCATAAGTACTATAGATTATTTTTCTTGACATGCAACATAAAAACAAAGTCCACTCTGCATGCAAGGGTTTAATTTACATGCTCGGATCTCTCATGCAACATACATGCACACATACACATAGACAAACATGCACACAGATGCACACAGTTGTGCACGTGCACACACACACACACACACACACACACACACACACACACACACACACTTAGAATAGGGGGAGAAGAAAGGCGTGCGCTCCACCTGGCCCAAAGCCTGTGCTGAATAGATCCCCTAACGTTCTGCGGCGACCCACGTGCCTCGGCAGTGACCAGAATCTCCGAGGCACTGACATCACAGTGACATCACAGCACAGTGGGCGGGGCAGGAAGTCAGTAAACAGGAAGTGAACATTAAATATGCCTTTTGATGGATGTATTTATCCTAAAGTTATTTTCAGTATAAACATTTTCAGTATCAGTGGCCCCAGTAGAAATCAGACTTCTTATAGTCTTGGTGCTATGCTCTACCCACTCCAAGTTTGAATATTCTTGAAAAGGTGTGTATTATCTTTTTCTATCATAGTGTTACAGGTGTCATTCCTGCTAGCAAGGACTATAGCTTCCCCTTGGTCCCCTCTCCAGTCTCAAATCCTGAGTCCTGTGCTTGCTACATGGTTTTATGCTCAATCACACATTTCAGTATGTCAAAACAAGTTGTGCTGTGGAGAAAACTGCCATATATTGTATTAGTATGCTTTATTATTTCTGCTGAGTCACTACACAACTTGTTTCCCACAGTTTCCCAGAGCATTGTGCCTGTCTCCACCAGACAAGTCAAGGACATCTGAATCTCACAAGATAGTCCCCCAGCTGTTTCACCCCCCTGTTCCCTCACATACTCCTCATATGTTTCCTGCTTTGCTTCACTAGTCAGAGAACTGCATTGGCCAATGCTGTGTATTTCCCTCCACGCTGCATGTTCATTATAGAGAACACAGAACTGGACGATGGCTGAATCAGTGTGATTTGTTTTATTCTCATCATGTGCAAATTAGCCTTATACTGTATGTCCCTTGGCTGGCACTTCCTACCTGTCAAGTATCTTTTATGATGCAGCCAAAGCAACTATAGGCCAAAACAAAAGCTGCTACAGTATGTCAGCACCAGATGGAGAGAACAGGATGGCTTATCAACTAGCTTGAGCAATAAAAGAAGATTTGGCTATAGATGGAGGGGAGCATTGCTTTAAAAAATGGTCCTGAACCCCAATTTCTTTAACTCCCAAAAATGGTTTGTGGGATATTTTGGGTCGGTCCACATCTGACAGGAATACTAATATGCTTTAATGAACCCAGAGAGAGAAAATTCTCATTTAGGTCCATAGCTGTCAAGATTTTAGAAGACCCTATTAATCACTAATCAGGCTCCCTCTGAGGACATAGAAACAAAAACTCTGAGGTGAAATCTTTTTTTTTTGAGAAATGGGCACCAGCCTCCTGCTAGCATTAAGGTTCAAAGTCAGAAAAATATAGTTATAGTTATCATTTCGTTGTAGTGGGAACACAGACACAGATTTATTTTTATCTTTATAGTTATTTTTCTAGATGTGAATGGGGCTTTAGTCATCAAACTATAACAAGTGTTAATGCAGAATGAAACTGTCAGTCAAAATCGCATGAAAAGTACAGTTTTACTTGCCCTTACTATGACATTTTTCCAAGAGTAAGGAATGACTTGCATGTACAGTAAAAATTGAGAGTAAATTTTCCAAACAGCCTCTCAAAATCCTGAACCTTTCCTTGAAGAAATCTTGGCCCTAAACGATGACACCCAGACGGAGAGAGTTGCGTACCTTCTTCCCCTGGCAGAGAGAAGTCGTCGGGGTCGTCCTGGGCCTCCAGGCAGGTGGCAGGGACCCAGCCCTGGGCGTCGTCTGAGCTCACAAACCACCAGCCTGAGGGAGCACAACACACACACACACACACACACGCACGCACACACACAGTGGCACACCAAGTCCTCTAAGGCTACAGAACGGCATTCAATTTAAGAATTCATGTCAATTCATTATTGTAATGAATAACTGTTATTCCCAGACTGTTATCTGTTCATATTTGTAAACATGAATGATTCTCTCCCAAAGCCACAAATTTGTGACGCAATTAAAGTCTGGAACAGTTCCACAGGCAGCAAATGTGTGACTCAATTTGTGGACAGATTTTACCCTTTAATAATACTAATAATAATAATAATAACTTTATTTGTATAGCACTTTTCTAAAAACAATGTTTACAAAGTGCTTTACATACAATAAAACCCAAAGAGACAGTGATGTAAAGTCGAAAAAATAAATAAATAAATAAATAAAAAAATAGAAATAAAAGGTAACACAAGAGATACACAGATACAACTAGAAAACGGATAACAGTGGGTGCCTAACCACATTAATGCCCAGTCAATACAAGTTGTCCCCTAAAGAGACTGTAATAAATAAGTAAGTAAAAAACAAGTAATAAAACGAGAAACACAATTATTTACCCAGGAGAAATTAATTGAGCTTGGACAATCTTTTCCAGCAATGCCCTGCTGGCTCCTGAACCAGCAATCTTCCAGTCACAAGCCTGCTTTTCTGACCTTTAGGCAATGAGGCCATGAAAGAGTATAAATATTATCTGCCAGACTGGACTTACCTGACTCGTTCTTCTCGATCACCTCCACCACCTGACCCACATGCAGGCTGATCTCAGAGCTTTCCTGCTTCTCGTAGTCTGTAACGGCCACATACTGGTCCAGGAGCAGAGGGTCAGCTGAGGTGGAGTCTCCTGTTATGGGAACACACCAAAGCAAAGGGACATGTAACTCTTTTCTCTCTCTGGTCTTTACTCGGGCAGGCCAAGGATGAAATCTCAATCATATTACACTGCAAAAAACATCCATCTTAATGAGTCATTTAGTCTCATATTCAGCATTCAAATCTTATTTTTCTTAAACCAAGAGATAAATTCTGCCAATGTGGTCAGATAACTCCACCTGTTTCCAATGCAGTTTCACTTCTTTCAGTAATTTTCTAGAAATGAGTGTCACTACTATCAAGTAAATGACACTCGATTTTACAAAAACAATTTGATTTGCATTGGAGACAAGTGAAATTATCTAACCCCATTGGCAGATTGTTTCACTTACTTTAACAAAATTAGGATTTTAGGACTCAATAATGGACTAAATGACTTGTTAAGATGGAGATTTTTTGCAGTGTAGAAAGCCTCCTCTTCTCATCTTCTCTCATTCATTAACAATCCTTTGGAATAGCTGTTAATGTGAGGGATGAAAACAATTTCTATTAACTTGGAATTATAAGGTTCCATCTGGCTTTGAGATATTGAGCTTTTAAAGTTTTAGCAACTCATTGACTGAATGTAATATAACCTTTTAAAATGTCATTTATTATACGCACTTAAATGAACTTTTCCAAAAATCCAACTTTAGCCACAGGCTCTTAGAAAAAGCCAAAGACCTATTTGTAGAGCTACATTAAGCGAATAGCTCATTTTTTTATGAAATGTCAAACTAATTCCAAGGTCACAATTTGTTCAACAGCTGCTGAGTAAAAGGAGACAGTGAGAGGAGGCTTATCTAGAGTATGGAGATTCACCCAGGCAAGACACAGACGAGGAGGTGGCAGGTGTGATTGGAGAGATGAAGTGGAAGAAAAGGTGAGCTGATATAAAGGAATGGAGGGAGGAATGAAGGATGGGAGTGACTGGTAGGTGTTAGGAGAGTGTACAGGGTAGGAAATGGCAAAAGACAAAGGTTATGCCAATCATCAACATGGATGTGACTTCCAACACCGAAACAAGACCCACCACCAATGTTAGCACCAAGCCAGCCTGGAAAAAATAATATTTCATAAGCTGAGGGCTCACAATACTAACCAATGCCGCTAATAACTGATAACTAAGGACCACAATTTGCAGGTTTCCCCAGATATTAACAGATTTAAATCAGCTCAGGACATCAGAATTATTTTAAAATGAAATATACCTGCTGGTTGAAACTACATAGCACCCTGACTATTAAATGACCTTTGTGCCTTTGTGCGGAGGGTTGGAGGGGTGAAGGTGGGGACGTTGTGGTCCAGCACAGCATGCAGATCACTGAAGGTGCTGATGGATGCATTTTCCATCAACATGTGACTTCAACACAAGAGCAGAGCGGGATCGATCCAGAGTGGGCAGCAGCACACACTGATCTTGTGATTTTGTGCAACTTTTGTCATCAGATGTGGGTGGAACAGCATCTGAAAAGACTTTTTGTTTTAACCTACTTAGATGCCAGAAGAGTTTGCAGTATGGGACACTATAAGAAGAACTGAAGAGTTCAGAAAACTACAGGGATGTATTTGAAACTAAATGTAGTGTGTCAATCTGAAGTCCACATGCAGTAAATTCTATTTATCTGGCTCTTCAAGCAGGTTAAAATACCATTTGACTTGCCATGGCCATTCTTCAGTGAGCAGCTAGGCAGAGTTGCCTAAACAAGGTTGATTGTTTTCACAAAGGTACAGCCTTTTGCCAGGAAATCTGGAATAGATTTTTGACCCTGTGTCTGGGAGATTGGAGTTTTAGTTATACCAACAATTCTCTGAGGCAGGACTTCTCTGGAGGGGAAAATAATCTCATTGGATTATTAAACCTCAATGGACAGAGTCAAAGAACAATAGAGCAAGTAAGCTAACTTGCAAACTTGGATGACACGGAAAATAAATAAAAAAATATAAATGGTAATGAATCAATTTTTTAATTAATTCATAACCATGCCGTTCACAATCTTGAAAGGTCAGCAGCTCACTATCTTATAGCAAGGAGGTTCTATAGCTATAGGCTAGTATGGCTAGTTTGAACTTGGAAGGTCAGCTAGGCTAACTAGCTAACCTACATAATTTAGTATGGCTAGATTAGAAGTAGCAGGAGCAGGGTTTGTATAGCTACCCTCACTCTTAATCCTTGTCTTTTTCACTGGGTTTCAGCCTACTAACTTTACTCAGACAGAAAACCTTGGTTGTTTGGCTCCACCCATTGAGGTTCAACCAATTAAATTATTTCTGCCTTCAGAGCAGCTCTGCCTCAACTCCAATCTGCCTCACTTTGTTGCTTGCTGCTGGCAACATTGCCAATCTACATGACCCAAGAAATTGCCTATTGTATCCATGGTGCATATGATTCTAATTCAGCTACACAGTAAAACCCTGCCATCATCTTCAGCCCTCTCTACTCTATCCCATCACTCCACACTTGAATGCACCCAAGAAATCCCCCACACTGGTTCTAAAGCTCACCAACTATACTCCACCTTTCCCTACGGTACCAAAGCAAGCCCCAACAGAGCCACATCCCACCTGCCCAGGCCAGGGGAGGAGAGGGGGATCAGGCCGCTAGCAAACCGCGGGGTCACACACACAGCACGGCCAAGCATGACAGTCTGTTACTACCTCGCTTTAGGAAAGTAGTCGCTCTCTCCACAATCCCTGATGGAAAGGAAAATGAATGGAGAAGAAAATTGAAAAAAAATGACATGGATGCAACTTAAGAATGTTAGATGAATGGAGAAGATAGAGAGAATAAGATAACAAGAAACAGTGATACAATGGCAAGATGGTTTCTTTGTTGCCAATAATACTCAACACAAGGCAAAAAGCCGAGACTGTTCAGGGTAGAAAGAAAATTTAAATGCCTATATTTCACAGACCGGTGCGTTTCAGATACAAGTATTTGGCTGTCAAGAACATTGTATATTCAAGAGGGAATCAGGCCTGTGATAGTATTTAAATGAGCTAAATGTTATATTGCAGTGGAATGTCCCTTTAATACAACAGAGAATATGTGCAATACTATGTCACCACTAGATGGCGATAATGTCATGTATTAAAAAATGATATATCATAAATATATTGCAGAGGAATGACAGTATTGCTAATGAAAAGAAGTCAGACCTCGGTCAAATAGCATTTAAATACTTTTTATGGTTTGTTTTAACCTTCTTGTATGGGGTTTGCCATAGAGCTCAATCCAATGATTGCCAAAATTATGAAGTATTTTAAAGTAAATTTAGCATATATTTCTATGGCTGACAACTAATTTGACTTGATTTGATTTGTATCCAAACTGTCCTGATGCTGTAAAGCTCACCCATCGGTAAAATAATTAACTTATTAAACATACCTGAATCTATTTCTCCACTTCACTTAGCCTTTTATTTCAAAAACAAAATAAAATATCACACCATAACAAACACCGTCTTACCCCATATTAATTCCAAATACATAAATAAAGCTGTGTCTTACCTGATTTCTTCTTTCCGATGGGTTCCCTGGAAAACAGAGGAAATAATCACATTACCACCAGGAGATATCAAATAAATTTGCAGAGGTAAAGGAAATGTTCCTGGCCATTATGAATATTTCCAATTGGCTTGAACATGTTTTAGCTATAGTAGGACAATGTGTTGTGTATCAACACTGTACACTTTTCAAATGTTATGATTTGCCTTCATATGTACAGTCACTTCCAAATATTAACTGCACAGCACCTACACTGATTATTCTAGCCAGGCACTTAAACTGATTGCAGTAACATTTACCTTTCTCTGTCAGATGTATTACAATGTTACAGATGCATATGAGAAAGAATAGGGCTCTGTCTCTGTCTTTCTCTCTCCCTCTGTCTCTCTGGATGTCTCTGTCTCTCTCTCTCTTTCTCTCTTTTTCTCTCTCTGTGGCCTGTGTGAACAGGGAGATGCTAGATAGCTGATCTCTGAAATTACGTCTGATGTTAAATTCGATACAGCATCTGCTGTGTCTGGTTTAGCCATTAGCAGGACAAATAGTCCATCACTCCACAGCAGCAGTCAGGAGCTGATTCAATGTCCAGATGCCCAAAAAGTCAATGATGGCTAAAGCTAAGCATTTTGCTTTCTCTTTCTCTCTGTGTGTCTCCCCCTCCTTGCAATCTAAATATCCCCCCCTTGCTTTATAGCCTTTTCTCTTCTTCCTCTTTCCATCTCACATCTTCCACTTCCATCTCCCTTGCTCATTTTCCTTGGCGACTGTTCCTTTCATTTTCCTGCATCAACATGAATGCTCTCAATCACATAAAGCATTGTTCGATTGGCAGAGCTGTTAATTGTCAAGACTCAAGTCACAATAAATCTTTACCCATAAGTGAAGCCATTAACGCACTACTGAAAGAAAACCCTAGGCAGGCCAACCCAAGCAATACGGATGATCTGGACTATTGAAGGGCAGCAATGTGTGTGTGTGTGTGTGTGGGTGTGTGTTAGTTTGGAGCTGAGGTGAAAACAGGGTCAAGCAATGCACCAGACCGAGCCAATGATCTGAAGGCTTGGTCTAACATAATTACTGTATTTTAACCAGTTTAGAGCATTGGATCAAACAAATCACCCCCCCCCCCCCCCTCACGTGTTATTCTGTACCCCGTTACTAAAAAACAATCTCACCACTACTGGGCCGACTTCAATTTCCAACTTTCATGTGAACACTCACATCAAATAATAACAATAATTTGGGTGAGTCATGGTGGCCAGGGAGCTGTTGAATAGGAATACAGAGCATCACCACAGAGAGCAGACAGTTGGGTTTGCGTCAGTCTGGACTGTTGCACAAAAGAGGCAAGATGGGGTGACGTCTACCAAAGCTAGGAGAGGGATAGAGTCACTCCGGGCTTCACTTCTCGGGGGCCTATTAAACTAAAAGCCAGCTGGTTTCTAAATTCGGAGCCAGCCGATGCCATAAACAGGTGCCAAACCACAGAGGTCTCGCAGAATAATGATTTGAGTGAGTAATCGATCCCCCTTCTCATAATCTTCTCTCTCTCTTTCTATCTCTCTGTTGTAGTAGGCTCCTCCCACTCCTCTCCTCTTTGTATACAGGCTCCTCTCCTTTCTTTCCATCTTCTCTCTTCCTTAACTCTCTTACTCTCCTTCCAACCCCTCCTCTTCTCAGCCCCTTTTCCTCTAGTGTCTTCTTATAAAGTCTAATCTCCTTTCCTTCCCTCTCCTCCTCTCCCTCTATCTTCTACTCACTTCTTCGTATATGATCTCCTCTCTTTTCCCTTTTCCACTCTTCTCCTCCCTCCTCCTCACAACACTTCCTCTTTCTACACAGGCTCCTCCCTTTACGTCATCTTCCCTCTCATGCCCTCTCTTTTCCTCTTCCCTTCTTTCTCCACCCTCTTCTTTCCTCTTCCTATAAGAACTCCTTTCCTCTTCCTCGTCCAACTTCTCATTCTCTCCTCCTCCTGAGATGTCCCTCTCTGCGAAGTAGATTTATAGAC
This sequence comes from Centroberyx affinis, assembly GCF_046629955.1. Lineage (NCBI taxonomy): Eukaryota > Metazoa > Chordata > Actinopteri > Beryciformes > Berycidae > Centroberyx > Centroberyx affinis. Next base: position 24,558 of record NW_027279641.1, read on the forward strand.
GGGTGATAAATCTTTTTCCATGGTGGCCGGTGTGTCTGTAGACCAGCCCTGCTGTCAGTCAGCCAACCAACAGGCTGCATTAGCAGAGAGCTGTAATCCAATTTCAATAAAGACAAACCAAGGTCTTTTCTATATTCATCTTCCTCCAGTAAATGGTCCCTCTCTTTCCTCCCTCTCCCACCGCATGCTTGGGGTTTTGTATGAGGACTGAGAAGGTATGTGTCCTTGGCAACCATCTCCGAGGGAGGACAGAAGACTAAGTGTGTGTGTGAGCGAGCGAGCGAGTGAGCGAGAGAGAGAGAGAGAGAGAGAGACCTAGCAGTCAGCAACCATTCATACAGATCATGGCAGACAGGCCTTCAGTTCTTCCAGACATTTTGTGCATTTGTCATCAGACAATTAGGCCCTGGGTGACTATTTTGTAGATTTGTCTGTCTACTCTTGACTGCAATCATAAAACTGGCAAGCAGCCACTGAGGAATGAAAAGTATCCTCACATAATGAGTACACAAGTATTAATTCCTAACTTGGAAAACTCCTTGCTCTTACTTGATTTGTGCATACTGAGTGGTTGGGCAAATGACATTGTGTCAGGAGCGTTGTACTTTGTGTTATAATACAATAACCAACACTTTTGTTGGAAGTCTAGTTCCGAAAAGATTTAGTCCAATTTTTAATGGGTAGTTTGATATTCAATCATAGGATTGCTCTGATAAAAGCTTCAAATGGCATCATAAGATGAGAAGGATTATTATTGAGTCCTTTCTTAAATACTCAAGTGAAGCAAGTGTTTTCATATTCATAACACACTAATAGGATGCAGTTTATTTTTCATGAGGACAGATACAGAATGTTAGAGCTGTTAAAAGCCAGGGATGAGAGAAGCACCTGCTGTGTGGCATATTAACATAAGAACTGTAGCAAGGTTTGTGAAACTACCTAGCTGCAGGAGACAGTACTACACTTACAAAGTGACGTTCAATCCATTCACATGCCTAGTTACAGACAACACATATTATGGCAGGGTGACCTAGTGGTTAGAGTGCCTGTCCCATAACCAGAAGGTCACACTTTCAATCCCCATAACAGCTATGTGTCCTGTCTAATTGTCCTTGAGCATGACACTGAACCCCTATCTGCTCACTCAGTGTAAGTCACTCCTGATAAGAGCATTAGCTACATACCAAGACTGTGAATGTAATTCTGGTGTTGCTTTCAAAAAGATGTGCTAATAGTGACAGGTATTGTGCTGAACAGTAAAACAAGATGTGCCGTCCCTCACTAGACACACAGATTTGTTAAAAACATTATAGAGAAAAGGCTTAAAAATGAAAAGAGCTGTTTTGAAAATATGAAGCTAGAAAAATAAATTAATTTTTGCACACCTAAAAGCCTTAACAAGTCTAGGTGTGTGTGAGTGCTGTTGTATGAATAGGACAGGGGTTATAAAAAGCTGTATTGTATGTGTGTGTGTGTGTTGTATATGTGGCTGAAAGGTTATTTTATTTATGTGGAGTATTTTATATATGTGTGTATTCTATCTCCTTATTTGTTTATTGTTACTATTTTGCCTTTTTATGTGAAGCTCATTGAACTTACCTGTGTATGAAATGAGCTATACAAATAAAATTGACTTGACTTGACTACTGAGAAAGAAATAAAATCCTGCACAGGCAAACATGCTTTGATTGTGCGAAAATATGAAGCTGAGAAAAAAAAACATGAGCTAGAGTGTTAAAAATTAATGCATAAGTGAAGCGAGATTTTGCAATTTAACTGGCTCAACAGTGTTTCTGAGTCAACATATTGGGCTGTATGCTGCCATGATAAATACAAACCCCTCATTGATTGAGGTAAGCTGACTGAGGGAAAATTACATGAATACACACACTCACACCTGGGAGCTGCCCAGTTTGCCACCAAACAGTCTCAGAGGAAGTGCCTTGCTCAAGGACATACCAATAGCAAAAATTAAAGACCCCATGAAATGGCATCTTTACTTTGATTTTGTGGTGGGACATAAGGCAGTGAAGGATCGTTCAAAAGCCTAAACTAATGGAATATGAGTCAGGGAGAGAAAGGCAGTTTTATTTGATGGGAGGGGTGCGGATCTGATGGTTTTGTTGGTTAGAAATGTATATTTACACCTATTAGTGCAGCATGAGGTCACCATTAAAGCGACTGTGTTTTCCAGGAAGTAAAACTAATGGGACTTCATTTCATGGGGACTTTAAGAGAGTAGAGAATCTTAGACGCTCACTTCCAGAACCCAGACTTTCCCACCTAGTCCAGCAATACGAACCAAAAAACCTCCCAGTCACAAACTCTCTTCTCTAGCCGCTACGCCACCGCTGCCCCTACATGCACTCGAGGCATATATCACAGGACTTATCAACCCAATTTCCAGTCGACCGAAGCGACTTCTCAACGCCCGGTGCCACACATCAGCATGCGATGACAGAGAGGTTAAAACTAATGCCTCAGCTGACAGCTGTTGGTGGTGAGAACGTCCCCAGGGTCACAGTCTGCGCCCCACGTTACGGTCTCCATGAAACCAGTCGCCTGTAACCTCTACCGCCCTAAAGGTGTTGGTAACATTAATAACAACACGTTTGTAACCGAGGCTTGTGTGTGCATGCGTATGTGTGCACGTGTGTGTTGGGTCGTGGTGGTCGTAGTCCCTTTATGGCTTGGTTTTGGCACATAGTAACTGTCAGCACTGGGTATGACACTAATGTGTTGAGTGATATTTCCAAGAGACAACTGAGCAGGCCTACCTCAATCGTCTGAACTGAGCTGCCGCTACATGCGAAAACGCAAACTCAGGGTTTAAAGGACTCGTTAAATGGGTTTCTGTAGGTTAGAGAAGCCCCGGAGGTACAGCAGCAGGAGTATGACATCATATCCATTAAACGGTGTAATGTGTGTAGCGCTGATTACTGCCGGGACGCAGCTAACTGCCGCCGGGGCATGACATGACATGAAATGATATCCGTCAGGAGAACAATGAGGGATGTTTGGGGTTGTTTGTCAGCCTCAGGGTAAGATTGTAATGCTGGAGGAGCCGAGTGTATGTGTGTGTGTGTGTGTGTGTGTATGTATGTGTGTGTGTGTGGTGGATGGGAGGCTTGGGAAGAGAAGAATGTGTATATTTATGTACTTGTGTATCTGTGTTTGAGTGCATGTCTGAGTTCTTGTACTCACTTCTTGATTGTCTGTCTGTCTGCATTTGTGTACTTCCCCTTTGTGTGTGTGTGTGTGTGTGTGTGTGTACTCACTCCTTGGGTGGGTTGAGGTCTTCAGGTCTGGTCTCGAAAAACACTCTGACCTCCTCGCACTGGGAGATGTAGACTGGCAGCTGAATGAGGGCCTGCAGGCAGAGAAGACAGCAGGTTAGAGAAGTTAGAGAAATACACAAACTGACAAGTGCAATCAGCTCAACATGTACACAAGTTAAACAGAGGTTAAAGATGGTCGTCAGCACGTTTTGCCCACACAGAAGGCAAACGATTATTATATATTTGTTAGACATTAGGAGCACTTTCAGGCAAAAAGATCTGTAAGTCCCAACCTACTATCTTCCTACACAGAGATAAATGCTGTTATTGTGTATGAAAGACATGGAGCAAATGATTATTATATATTTTTTTAGACATTCAAAGACTTTAAAAACAAAAGAATCTGTAAGTCCCATCCCACAAACGTCCTACGTAAAGATAAAAGTTCTATTTTCATTAAATGGCATTAGGCTTGGGCCAATATTCGATAATAATTGGATATCGCCCAAGCCTAAATGCGACAGAATAGTTAATATTGGACCTCAATTCAAGTATTATTTCCATATTTATTGGAATTGTCCCCATTAGTGTAAGAACTTCTGATATGAGAGGCACAGAGTTAAGATTTCAAAAAGAAAAAGCACATCAATAATGCGGAAAAGTAATAACGTTGCCCTCCTCTTTTGAAATACTGCTCCGTCATGCCATCTGGTTCTGCTCTCTTTCCTCGCACTAAGCTCAGCTCATTGATCCCTCTCGCCTACCTTCCTCCTTCATCTCATGCCTCTGCTGAGGATCACTAGAGGCATAGAGAGACAAGGTCTGACAACACTGCTGGAGATGAAAGACAAACAACCGCATTCAGTTCTCTCTTTATTAGTCTGATCTCTCTACCTCTCTCTCTCTCTGTCACACACACACACACACACACACACACACACACACGATTAGACAAGTTATCACACAATCTCTTTCCCTTTCTTTCTTCCGCTCTGCTTCTCTCTCTTCTCTCTGGTGTCTGTTTTCTATCTCTCTCTCGTCCTCTTCCATCTCTCTCTCTCTCTCTCTCTTTCATTCATCTTTCAACCGGGCCTCCGAAGGGCAGCAGAGAGACAGATAATCACCTCTACAATCTGACGCCCCCAACCAGACGACAGAATGACTGCCGCCAACCACCAAGTGTTTGTGGACCGCACGGTGATTATCACTCCGTGGAGCGGTGCAGGAGCTAGGCCGCTCCCTCTTTCCTGCTGGCAGGCAAACCTCAATGCTATCCATCAAGCTTCCACTGCTGGCCTCTGCCTCTGATTTTAATAATCCTAAGTGCTTCAATACTGTCCTTTAAGGGAGGAGAGTTGCAGTCTCTCTCTCTCTCTCAGATATAACATCAGGGTTGACGGCTATGGAACTGAGGCCAAAGACCAGTCAAGGTGTCCTTGTCTAGTGTGACACACTGCCTTGTCATACTTAGGACCAGAACAAGTCCATGCCAACAGCTTGTGTTGAAGGAAAGGAGTGGGACCACTGCCATGGACAAAGTAGAACCAGTGTTCTCCATTAGCCACAAGGTCAGGGGGAGTGTGTGTGTGTGTGTGTGTGTGTGTGTGTGTGTGTGTGTGTGTGTGTGTGTGTGTGTGTGTGTGTGTGCGCCCACGTACATGTTTGTTGACCCATGTGTGCATGCAATTTCCAAAGATTAAAATGCTTTTTTTATGACCCGCAAATCTCCCTTTTCAGCTAAATTCACACCAAGAGGTTCTAAAGCTCACTAGCTGATTTAAGCATTTTTACGGGTGACCTCCAGCGCACCCTCCATCGCGCGGTCCTGGAGCCCAGAACGGCGCGCTATGCCTGGGGTCAGAGTGCGTCCTGAATTGGCCATCCTCTCCCTGGATTTATGCCCCTCCTCCTGTCAGCCTGCAGCCCGTCCGCTCATTACAATTCTCCCCAGGGAGCAGACGGTAGGGAGGCTCGGGGCGCATTACAGCAAATGGACTTTATGGGTGTTCTTTACAGCGGGCAGCATTAAGGTAATTGTGTGTGTGTGTGTGAGTGTATGTGTGTGTGTGTGTGTGTGTGTGTGTGTGTGTGTGTGTGTGTGTGTGTCTTTGTGTGTGTCTGACGGAGGAAAAATAAGACAGGGAAATAATAGATCTACTTGTGCACTCCCAGTACAATGTACAATGTGACGGCACACAATAACAGCGCACATGAAAGCACATACAGTATATGCAAACAATGGGGGTTTCTGAGGCCTGACAAACACCAACAAAGGAGGTTTAAGCTTTTAAATTATGTAGTATATTTCCATCTACTACCTCAAGGCACCCTCTCCATAACCTTTCCTTCTCCAAAAACATGCATATTTTAAATGATCCTACAAAAAAATATATATATATCTATAAAAGGGCCAATCTCTTGGCCAAGTTTTCAGTAAAAAGTGTCTGCATACATAAAGTATCTTAGAGAAAGTGTGTTCATCTAAGACTAGTTTGCCTCTCGCAAAAAAAATGTTGTTGGCATGAGAATAAAGCATATTATGACATATTAATAAAGTTAGGATTCCTTTGTTTACAAAATAGGTATCTTTAGGAGGATAAAATGATTAATGTCAGGTGGAAGTGTTGCTTTTCCTAAATGGATACACAGCTTTCTGAAGTGATGCCCTTCACTAAGTTGCATGACTTGACTAGTGATCCTAGCTCAGCACTCTTACACTTGGTTTATGCACATAATCCCAGTTTTCTTCTTTTTTTTTTGACTGCGTTTCCCGACTTGAACAATAACATACGATTTCATAACCAGGGGAATTCCATATGAGTCAGGTTGAGGCTTCAGCTGTACGACAGAAGGGCTGACACAGCAAAAACATGAAAAAGAACTGTAATGGCTCTCCGGTTTCATCTTGTCAAGCTGACTGCGTATGAAGGTGGTTGAAACTCATCACCCAGACAGGCCTTTGAACCTCAGGGTGAGGGGAGTTGATAAGAGAATTAAGGAAATAGGGTGAGGGAGGAAGGTTTGATCTGACCCCAGGGTGGTCAGTTGACCTGTCAATCAACTGGATGTCTTCCCTAAGTGGTGAATGGTACGCTCACCTGCCACTAGTATCGTAACAACAACAAAATTTTGACTTAGATGCCGACGCCAGCCCAATTTTATTGAAATAGGTTCTGCTTGGTGGACCAGGTGTATTGAAGGGTAAACATTAATGATTCAGAAAAGGTCTCAAGTCATATTCTTTGAATTCTTTGTACGGGACGATTTCTTTATCTCACGATACAATTTGATATGAGATATGGGCTTCACAATTCAATACAACTCTAATTCTATTTGAATACAGAGGCGGACGATTCCTGACAGCTATCACCCTGTTGCTAATGTGTGGATGTTATGTCAATCAAAAGGCCATTATTAAACTCTAAGTCCACAACAAAACATTACTCAAACTATCAATTAAATGAGAACAACCTTTCAGACTCTTCCACAATAACAACTGTGACTGCAGCAATCCCACAGACTTCCATTGAATGGCAAAACTATTCCTTCCCATAAACATCCACACCCACACAGACACAAACCCGCAACATGCCCCACCCCCCCACCCCCCACACTCCTATTTTTCAGATAATGGGTAAAAGATGTTGCCTCTTCCAGCTGTACATTCCTTTAACCCCAAACGACCCTCTTGATGAAGCAGAGCCATACATTCGCCACCCCCCCGCCAGTCCTCACCACTGTTTACTATACATAAACACAGTCTTCACTAACTGGCAACAGGCCTTGAGATCTGTTGTTTTCATTGAGGAGGGAAGAAGTGACAAAAAGCCCATCAGCACCACATCAGAAGAGCTTTACTTTACGATGACAGTAATTTGTACAGTGATGGTTTAACGAGGCTTTTTTCTGCGGGTCGTTTTGGATAAGAGCAGCGGCTCCATGACAAAAAAACAAGAGTTGAATATGCAAGAAGGCATGACTAAGGCCGGGGTCAGAACTACCTTGCAAAAACATCCTCAAATTTCCCCCCCTCAGAAAGACCCAAAGACGTGTGTATGGTTTAGAGGCCCTAAGGCGAGCCTTTTAAAACTAAACAGCAACATGGGCTGTAGATGTGCTGACTGGAGCAAGCTCAGCACCAGCTAGCTCTTCCCCTTTGGCCAGGATCCCTGACAACCAGATAGTTAAAACCACAACACAAGATACCAACTCATCCACCCCCTGTTATTTCTGAATACCAGACCGCTGTTTCACATCTCATATCACTCAGCAGGCTCCAAGAATCTGGTTTGTTTTGTTCATTTTTCATCAAATTAAGTATCGATTCGACACCTTTTGCCGAAAAGACGTTACTCCTTACTCCAGCTAACCGGTTAGAAACATGAAAGATTTTACCACTATTACTTTTAATTTATTTAGAGAGAATTAAACTTTTCATTGTTGGTTAGAGGCTGAAAGGCAATCTTACTGGGTTTGTTTACGTTGCTATGGTTACAGTTCTGCTACAGTCTAGCCAATGGATGTTACAGTTGTTTCTATGGTTGCAGTCCTGCTGAGCTACTATTTTTGGAGGAGGGTTGTAAATTACTTTAGCTTGTAATAAAAGCATTTTAAATCAATATTCTGTCTCAAATGATTAATGTCTTTGGTAAGCAGCCGTGTAATAAGCCAGATAATTTACAGGCTGTACATTATCCGTTACTTAGCAGATGTAAAGTGGCATGGCGGTGGCATTTCTAATAGTGAAACAGATAACACCAACACATCAGAGCACACCGCTAAACTCCCTTTAAAGGGGAATCCCTGCAGTCTTATGTTTTGCTAAACACACTTGGTGAATGTTCGGTGAAGGGCCTTAACACACACTGATCTGTTGTGTCTGTCCGTCTCTTTCAATGAGAGCTGTCCATTGTCTGCACAGGGCTGATGACGTGTCAGTCTCTGTCACATTTCCATCATTTTGACAGAAAATGAACAGAAAGTTCAACCCACTTTTTCCGGACAGAAGGATTTGTCACCATCCATTTAGCCAATCAGAGTCATTCCTATATTTGTTTTGGAAGAAATAGTGGCGAACACAGACAACAGTACGACCAAAACAAAGATAAAAAAGAGAAAGCCTGATATAATGTTGGGATGACTGGAGGTTTTCCAGGTCAGATTCTTATATAATTGATACTGTATAGTCTGTTTCTTCTTTTTTCTGTGAAGTAGCACTGTTATGAGCAAATATTTAGGCTACTGTATTTCTGGCTCTCCCACCATGTTGACATTCCAAAGCAGCCCAGCGGACAGATAATTCTCATCAATAATCCTGTCCATTTTCTGACGGATCAGTGTGGCCGCAGCCTAATACAATACCAGGAGTGTATACATTTATAGCATGGGCAGCCCCATAGGGGAATAAACCACTAGACTTGGTGGCAACATGTTGGTGGCAACAGGTTCATCCTCTTCCTATTGAGCTACACAAAACCACAACAACAAGACGCAACTGCCTAGAGCCGGCTAAGACAGATGCACACAACAAGATTATTTTGTGATACTCTATTGATCCCTAGAGGGAAATTCTCTAGTCACTTGTCTCCTGCAGCAGAAGAGACACCACAGCTTGCTCAAGGACACTTCAGCAGTTTGGATGTCTGCTGTCACAAAGGCTTCCAGTTCCAGCTTCCAGTGCCAAACGGGACTTCCCGTTGTAGCACGGCCTCCTTACTCATTATGCCACACACCACGCTGCTTCAATTTAGAAGGCTGGGGCAATAACATTATTCATATTGCTGTTCCCGGAACACTGTGATCCTAAAAATCTGGTTGTTATGGAAATCTTAAAATGTGCCAATGCTTAATTTTAATGGATGTGACCCCGTTATATCCGTGGGTGTGCGAAACAGCTAAACTGACTGTCTATCTGTTTGACAGCTGGGATATCTGAGAGGAGAAGGTAATGTTTACAAATTGGGCAAATTTGGGACAATAAAATCATCATGGGAAATGTTCAGTTCAGCCACAAATTGTCTTGAAACCAGATGGTCTGGTCACTCTCAATGTAACATAGCATGTGCCCAAAGAAACAGAGAGATCCTCATAATGCTTAAATAAACACAGAGTGCATAAAAAGATTATTTTCCATTTTCCTGTTCAACAGTAAGTTGGAACGTGGGCGGGATACATTTTTTTCTTTTCCATTGAACTGTACTTTTTACCTTGAGGACGTATTTAACTTCCCTGGATCCGTCTAAAACACCAGTTACAGTTTTCCAGGTTGAGGCCACATGTGGGTCAGTCTACTCACCCTGCAGTACTCGTTGATGGGCCTCAGGCGTTTCATGGCCACATCTCTGATGTGGCTCCTCCTGAACAGGATCTTCCCTGGAACAAATCAGGAACAACGGTGTTAGAGACCGGCGGTACAGAGAAGTCCAACTTTTAATCAGTTTCAGTTGTCAATTAAGATTATTTTCAGGGAAGTTTTTTGCCATTGCTTTCAAAATGTGCAGATAATGTGTTCATAGAGCCTTGTCTTTGATTTTAATAATTCATGCTTGCAGTAAAGTAAACTGAAATTGAAACTGAATCCTTAAAAGAGCACATTTGGACACGTGGACAAGACAAAGTACAGAAACATAACAAAAATGAACTAAAAGATCAGCAGAATAACATTTTTAAAAAAGGTATATGTACATACAAGGTTCCTCATAAGTTATTATCACCAAGTGAAGTTATTTTAAGATGCTTGATTGATCAGCCTGACTGCAGGTATGAATTTTGACTATAAAGTATTGAATGATTATGAAGTATTGAATTTTTCAGTCATATATTTCCTCATCAGTAACACTTCAAATAAACAGCTACCTAAGTATCAGTAATAGTTAAAAACATTTTGATGTTCATTGCGATATCGGCAGTACTTTTTTACAACATCACTCAATTCTTACATTTTCATTTTGCTGATGCTCTTATCCAAAGTAATGTACTAACTTTTAAAAAGTTACAAATCCAGTGAAGGACAATAAGGACATACTGGCTTTAGAAAACATAGTTAGTCCATTAGTATGCAGACACAATACAGTAGCGTCATCAATAACTCTTTGACAGCACAATGAGGTGGGTTAAGAGCTAGGTGAATGGCTGGCCTTTCTAACTCATGAATAAATGATTTCGGGAAAGCAAATTACGTCTGCGTGACATCTTAAATGCTACTCCCCTATTCTTATCTCCAGTCGCAAATAACCACAGGCACGGAGGAGCTGGGGTCGCCATAACAATAACAAGAAATGGCTACAAATAGGCCTCTTAAAACACTCTTCTAACTTTTATGGTATGCAGGAAATTCGAGAGCCAACATCTATTTTCTTCTCCATTTTAACTGGTGAGGGTTCTCCAGTAAATTCACTGAGACAGCTCTAATGCACGCATGTGAACTGGGCATCAAGTCAAGACTGTAAAAAGATCCTGAGTACAAAAAAGGGGCACAGTTTTAGGAGTGACTGTATCGCCTCCATCAAGGGCTTGTGGTATTTGTTTAGAGAGAGAATTTAAGGCAGACTCGGTGAAACATGAATCTATCGCACAGGAGATCGCCATTGAGAAGTCAACCCCCTCCAGGTCCGCCTTATTACCCATGATGCCTGAAATGGCTTTTCTGCTCCCTTAAGCAGCAGAGCTCAAAACCGCAGATGTCTGTTTTGTTTGTGTGCAAGTGTGTGTGCAAGTGTGTGTGTGTGTGTGCAAGTGTGTGTGTGTGTGTGTGTGTGTGTGTGTGAGTGAGTGACATACAGACAAACTGATAGTGATAGACACATAGAGACTTATGTTCATGTTGTAATATAATGTTTATCAAGTTTTACTGTCTTGTAATGTCAATTGTGTTGCAAAATCTCTGTTGATAAAAACTAAAAATATAGACAGAGGGGAAGAGAGAGAGAAGAGAGGCCGAATGTGTACAAAGTTTCAGATTCAGATCTCACAAACTTTACACAATAACCGCAACTACCAACACCCAACCTTCAACCCCTCCGCCTCCATACAGTATCCAACCATCTCATCTCTGCCCCGACCGCGGTCTGCCAGCTGACTCAGGTGGGTGGGGAAAACAGAAAGAGGCAAAAACCAGAGGAAATAAACACTCATTTACATTTCCTCACTTGAGGCACCCCTTCATCTCTCTTTTCCATGTGACTAACGAGAAGAGTGCTAATATTTTGTTTTATGTACGGTCAGCTTATCTATTTTGTTTATGATTTATCTCCAAAACAACCTGGTCTAATTGTGTAACTTGAAGCCTATAACTATTTGTTTTAAGCAGCTAAAGTCACCTAGCATTAGCTAGCCGGCACAGCTAAGATATATACAATTTGACTGACAAAGAAGTGCCAGTAAGAATATGTAACATACATTTCAAGGATATTATTAAAGAACAACACTCTAAATGGAGCTTGTCAGTTAATAAGAATTACACCTGGTTGGTTTGGAGATAAAAAATAACCTCAACAACGTAGGCTAATGTAGCCGACTGCTAATATGAGATTATGGATAGGTGAACCACTTCTGTGAGCTGGTCGGACATTCAACATCAGTGGCTACAGCCTTTGAGTTCTTGGATAATTTCTCTATTTGTCTTGACTACTTAATACTGTATGTGATTAAGTACAGAAAATAAGAATGAAGGCAGTAAATGTGAAGCAGAGTGCATCTGTCAGTCAGTCTAATTTCTCACCACATTAATGCAGACGAGGAGTATCCTGTACCATGCGAGGGAGAAGATTAAATGGGAGATTAATGAGACAAGACACTCCCAATCTCATCAAACCGTTTTGGCGACATGTTGCCAGAGAAACCCAAAGCAGACGCTGCGTCTGGACAGCGTCTAAAACTAAAGAGTTAGTTGAAAGTCAAGTCTCCTCCTCCTTGTCCACCTCCTCCTCCTCTGTCTCTGTCTTTTTCTTTCTCTCCGTCCCTCGTCACTTCTCAAATAGAAAGCTTTCTTGACAGTTTTCCAAAGCTCTCGGGGGTCAGAAGAAAAGCATTGACTCAACACTGTCCACTCTGTATGCACGGCAGACCATGGGTGCAGCCGATGAAAAGGGCTTGTTTGGGGAGTGGGGGGGGAGAAGGAAAACCGCTGCCTTGGAGCCAAGGATTAGTCAGGACAGGCTTTATGGTAAATCTGAGAGCCAGCAGTGACCAGGGGTATCAAACAACTTTTGTTTCCTGGGGAGAGTGAGTGAGACGGAGAGAGAGAGAGAGAGGTATAAAGAGACAGAGAGAGGGAACACACAGGTCGTTCTCCCTCACCTCTCAGGAAGAAAGAGGAGTGTGTTAAATGGAAATACAGTCAGACAAACTGAGAACACACAGAAAGTTGCTCTTAGCGCTGCCTCCTATTCACCCCTTAGTCTATATGTCACTGGATGAACCAGATCTAAATTCCTCCTGTCTCTGACCCTATTCTCGCTCTTGTGGGAATTTTTTGCTGGCTAAAACTTTTGCTTAATGCTGCGAAAAAAGGCGTGTATGTGGAGCTGCTAAGTTACAGCGTGAAACAATGAGGTGTGTTTGTGTCTGTGTGTGTGTTGTAATTACTGCGTTCTTGTGTAAGTTGCTGACTAAGAGCAGACACGACTTCATAAGCCGCCGTAAAAGACAGGTATGCTCCTGGCACACCGCACTCAAGCAGACAAGAGCAACGATTGCTTCTCTCTCTGCAACCTGAGGGGAGTAATGCATTAAGACAAGACATGAACGTGACGGGAATGGGGCATGAGCAACAAGGTAGTTTTAAGTGTTATTTTGTCTCGTTTTGCCCTTCACAGAGGCCTTCAACAGGGGAATGCAAGTTATTCAGCTCCACAGAAATACTTTCTAAGCCCTGATTTGTAAGGCTGAAGGTTTGAAGTTTAGCCAACGTACTGTAGGCTACCTCTCTACAGTGGCAGGCGGAGAAATCTCCAGCCAAGCAGAGCGGCTGAACACAGTATGAAGATCTATCATTTAAGGGATTACAAATTTATAGTCTCTTTCTGGGACCCAAGTTCATGAAAGCATATCACGTCTTTTATCATGCTGGGGGCCCAAAGGAAACAGACCCACATTCCACCTTGGGTTCTCACTCATAGTTTAACAACCTGGGGTTTAGATGATTGGTGAAGAGCACATCAACTGCTTTTCAAAGGGTGACCTACTGACACTACGCATTAAAATGCAGCGTTCAGGGTTCTGGGGCGAATAGATCAAATTCATCACTTTTTCCCAAAGGTTATCTATGTTATGTAAAAACATAGCATCGTGTGAGGTATTCAGAGGAGAAATGCCCAACAGGCATGTGTAATCTTGAACCAAGAAAAAAAAACAACAACAACATAATCATACAGGCAAGAATGACAATGAAGAAGTCAAAAATGGGCCTGTTTTGGAACTTTAGAAAGCTCTTCTTGAAAGGTCAAGGATGGACAGAATGTGATAGCTTGGCCTCTAATTTGGCAAAAAAAAAGGCAGTAGACATTCTGCAATGTACACACAGACAGACCACTTTGCTGATGTGAAGATACCAAAGGAGTAAAAACAGTTTGGGGCCTTGAACAAACCAAGCCGCGAAGGGAAAACCACTTCCGTGCCATGTTAGTCTGGTCTCAGACCAGACTTTTGCTCCGTCAGTAACACATTTTTACCACCATATGGTCTCGGTTGTCAGGAAACTTCCTGTGAAAATCAGACCCACTTCACTTCAACCTCCTCACAGAAGTGCCTGATCTGATCTGGGATCAGTCATGGTTGATCATCTAAAAAAAATTTTAAACCTTAATTTATCCAGGGATTGAGCATGCATAATCTTTTCCAAAAATACCCTGCTTCACATTCATACAGTTCCACATATTCAGTCCTGGGAGCCGCCCAGTAGAACCAGTCTTCTGTTGCTGGTCTCTCAGCAGATCCACTGGAGCAGTTTGAGGGTTAAGTGCCTTGCAGGAGGGAGGGGGAAGGGTCTCTCATTCACTCTCTGCCCAGATGTTCCCAGCCAATCTGGGGATTTGAACCCGCAACCTTTGGGTCACCAGCCCACTTCTCTAACCCCTTTACGGTGACAGATCCTAAATCACTGCTCAGACCGAAGGTGACTCCAAATTAACACCAGCTGGTACTACAGACAGGCAAGGTCTAAGTGGGAACAATATGCTAGTAGGAATAACACTGATACCCAGTTTTAGTTTTCTGTTCAAGCCACATATTTTTGGCTGGACCGCAACAGCGGGGCCAGCCCTACAAATGTGAATGTCTGTCACTCACTGACTGACTGACTGACTGACTGAGTGATGAAGTTACACCATTGGTCGGCCGTGGCACATGGCACATCATAGGATCACAGAGCCAGAAAGTTAAGTTTCGTTTTCTCCGCCATCTTGTTTCTCCGCTGAGATCGGGAGCCTGTTTCTCCCACACAGTAAGCAGGCTGACCAATATCATGCGTGTAAGCTGAAGCTAAAGTAGAATCTATACAATTATATCATATCGCCATTTATTTCGATGCATATGCGCAAGCTCAGTCCACCTGACAGTCAGTCCAGCCATATACTAGGTTTTGACCTAGTCTTGTTAGATCACTGGTCAACCAAATCTTGACATCTATTTTAGATTGTAGGTGAAAGTCGCTCGATATCAACCCAAAGAAAACACTGGAGCACACAAATCACTGGTTATAATATAATTTAATAGGTCAAAAAGTCAGAAATTGTCTGATGAAGACGGAATTGCATCGAAACATAAGTGCTTGCACCTATTAAATTAGATTATAACCAGTGATCTGTGTGCTCCAGTGCCTTCTTTGGGTTGATATCCAGAGACTTTCACCTGCTGAGTTGAGATACAGTGCTGTGTAAATCACTGCACCTTCATTCACTGATCTATTTTATGTTATTTAAACCTGCCATACTGTTGCACACACATCAGCTTTTACATGTCAACCAGACGTTGGTATGGTATGGATTAATAACTTTGTATTAATAGTAGCAGGCATAAAGAGAGACTGGCATCACTAGCGAGTTATATGTATCCTGCAAGTCAAGGATGGCTGTCTGAATCGCCTACTATAGGATATGTATTTTAGATACTGGAAACCTCAAGAAAAACCCCACAGAGCAGGATGTCAAACAGCTAGAGAATGTGTTTCCTGTCGCTTCCTGACAGATGAGTGGGTGGAGGGAGAGAGATCTGAGAGGGGACAGAGAGGTAGGAGTTAAATAAAAACCACCTGAACAAATGTCAGTTCAGTGTCTTTCATTCAGGGGGGAAAAAAGAAGGAAAGGGAAAATAAAACACTGTAACTGAAAACAGCAGGAGTGAATGTATCTAACAACCACACTGAAAGACAGAGAGAGAGGGAGAGATAGAGAGAGATAGGAAGAGAGAGAGAGACAGACAGACAGACAGACAGACAGACAGACAGAGAGAGATCCTTAATGGGAAATGGACAGCAATGCAAGAGAAAATCAATAAATTTCCAAGCCGAACAATAAAGGCAGGAAGGAAGCAGAGAGAGTTAAATGTGGGTGAGCATGGTTAACAGTATCTGTGGTCAAGTTTGGTTTGTCTGACTGTGTTTCCATTTAAATTAAAATCCCCCCCCCCCCCCCCCCCCCCCCGAGAGGGCAAATAAGAGGTAGTAAGAACGGCCTCCATTGTTTTCCTATCTCTCTCTCTCCCTCTCTCTCTCTTTTTTTCTCCCCCAGTCTGAGTTCATCAAACAGTGAACAGTGTAGGTGTGTGTGTGTGTGTGTGTGTCTATCCTCTCAATGAGTTCCAGACCTCCAGCTCGCCTCAGAAAAATCCTATCCCCCACCCATCCTACGCCCAGCAGGGGAGAGGTGGGTGGGGTCTTTGGGGTGAGGCTGTCTCCCAAACACTCATAAAGGATTACTTTCACCAGGGACTCAATCGCTCTATTTCGAAAGGTAGTCCAAAAACGCCCCAAAGCCCTTATTCAAAATAAACTCCACTGCCACTTGTACTTGCAGAGGAGTATTGGAAACTCTTAAAAAGCAGCAATCTTAAACTCCTCTGGTCAGTTTTTAGACGAGAAGATGGTGAGAGAAACTGACTCCTAACAAAAGTTTGCAGATTCCAACCATGCTACAGTTCAACTGAAGGCCAATAAAGATTTTTAGACTGAAGTCACCGAAAGTTGATATTTTGTGCCAATATTGAATGTCTTTAATCTTGACCATTTCCATGCCACAAAATTACAAGTATTCAGTGTTTCCCCCAGAGTTTTATTTTTGCCAGAATGGAAAAGCCTTTGAAACTGCATTTTTGACCATATGACACTAGAACTCTGCATTGCAACCCATAATAATGACATTCTTTTAAACTCTGGGATACATAACTCTTTAAATGAAGAACTAATTTAGATAAAACATTAACACAACACTGAACAATTAAATGAACAAATATGCAAATGCGCAAGGAAAAATAAATGCCAAACTGCTATCCAATGCGCCTATCAACAGCCATATGTGCTGTAAAATTAACTCCTACCTTCTCACTCACTGTAAGTTGGTCTGAATTAGAGCGTCAGCTACAGTAAATGTTTAAAATGCAGATGGAAAAACATAATCATGCTTGATCCACAGAAACAGTGAGGTTATGAGAAAGTGTGGTTGCAGGAGGTTATTCTGGTCTTACTGCCTACCTCTGCTTCATTTACAGTCTATCACTGAGTCATTTCTGTCTGTGTCTATATTTTAACCCGGTGTGTGTAGGTGTCCGCGATAGAGAAATCAAACGGAGGGACAATGAGCGATTAAAGTGGTAATCCTCGAGTTCCTTGTTTTCTTTTGTTGTTTTTTTTGGCAACATATTGAGCAAGAGATCACTTGTCAATCAAACAGTGTGTTCGGTACTGTGACGTCTTTTTCCTTGGATTTTCTGTTGATGAAGTTTGAGTTTCTGTAGGTGTCACTCTTTTCTTTGTCTGTTCAGCCATGGTGGCTATCGCTGCTCATGCTAACTACCCAGTTCTTCTTCTATTTATCCCAGACAAATTGCTGTTACTGCTGACAGAAAACTGAAATGCATCACTTCCCGTGTGCCAGAGGATTGTTCCCAGGAAAGACCTATCTAACGGCCAGTGTTTAGGACAGCAAGTGCTTTAATGAACTAGCTATAAGTTGATTCACTATTGCTTTATATCAATCGGCGATAAAGAGTAGGAAATTGTACATTTATTTATATGAAAATGAGATTATTACTCCAAGTGTGTAATATGTGTGTGTGTGTGTGTGTGTGTGTAGGGGCGTGGAAGATGACTGTGTGTTTAACTCTTACCTGGCAGGAAAGGAATGATCCTGCGCTTGGGATCTTTCTGGCCTCCTTCCACCGGGAATTTATCCAGCAATTCCATCTGAAAGACCAAGATTAATTAAAACTAATGACTACACAAAATACAATACACACACTGACACACATACACACATGAACACGTACAGAAACACGCACTTCCCATTACACACAACTGGAGAGCTGGGGCTGGAGAAGAAGGGTTCACATTTTTACAAATCAGCAGTTCCTAAAAGGAATTCGGCCAATAAAGGAAGGCCTGCCAATGATTAGGAATGCACTGAGCAGATGGTATGGTTTTTCCTTTCCAGTACACATGCTGCTGTCTCTGCTGCTGCTATGGGGCTGTTAGCAGCAAGGCAACACTGACATAGTGGAACATTTCTCCAATTTGAATAGTCCAGAGAGCAGCGGTTCCCTTGTCTCTCTCTCTCTCTCAATCCCCATTTCTCTGGATCTCACTTTATCTTTATCTATCTTTCTCTCTCCCTCACTCTCTGTCTGTCTGTCTCTATCTATCTATCCAGTTGTTTGGTCTCTTTCTGTTGACATCTCTCTCACTCTCACTTTTTTTTCTCTTTCATATTGCACTGTAGGTTATGTTCCATCATCTTGGCCACTTTCAGTTCAATCTGTGTGTGCTTGCACACATATGCCTGAGTGTGTGTGTGTGTGTGTGTGTGTGTGTGTGTGTGTGTGTGTGTGTGTGTGTGTTATTGGCCTCCAGCTGCATACGCCAAGCAGCTGGAGGCCAATAAAATGACACCTGGCTGTGTCGACCAATGAACTCTCTCTTGCACTTTCTCTTCTCATTCTTCATCTTTCTCTTCACCTCTCTCACCATGTCTCTCGCTCTCTCTCTCTCTCGCTCTCTCATCACCTCTTCCCTCCCTCTCTCTCTCTCTCTCAGCACAGACACACTGCACTCAAAAGCATTGCGTCACTCTTAGTCCAGCTGAGCAGACCATTACATGCTAAGCACAACAAAACGCAGGAGGTTTGATGCTGCCTGCAAGCACTTTCCTGACAGCAGATCTGCACTTTGTCTTCGCTTACGGATCCCTGTATGGTACTTGAGGAAAAACCGCCTGAAACCTCCTGCCAGAAGTCTTGAAAAATACTTGCAATGTTTGAGAAAGGAGAGCCTGGAAATTTCTTTGATATTGCACCCTGAGTGTAAAATCAAATATACCAAAAACACAAAAGGGAAGACTCTCACATTTCAAAGCTCATTTTATTCCACTACAGATAAATATTGTTAGGGGAAGTCAGGGAAGTGTTTGATGGATGAACCCCCTATAGCGCTTTTCACACTAGACGTTCATGCTTTAAGTTATATTTGTTTAGGGCTAGTTGGAGGTGCTTGAACTAAATTCAGTGTCATCCTCAGCTCACAGCTAAGAGCCCACTTAGCTAAGAATTAAGACAGTTAGCCCTGGGCGAAAGAGCTGTGGACACTGTGAAAGAGCATGTGATGAAAGTAATACCCTTCTCTGACTGTGTTATGTGCAATGTGAGGCTGATAAAACAGTATCTATCAGGGCTGTGCTCCATGGAGGCATCTGAGGGTCAAAACAAATTGCCCTGCTGTCTTCTTGATAAACCAGGAATGTTTTTCATTCCCTTCTCTATTAAAAATCTGTGAACCTGGACTGGTATGTGTGATTCACTCCTAGGTCTGAATGTAGAGGAATGTGGGAATATGCAGGACTGGCAATGTACAACTAGGAATATACAGTCCTAGTTTTTATGTACATCAGTAGTGGTATGTCTACTCTCTATACAAGATGGTTGAATTCATAGCTCAGTGTGTTGTGTGTGTGTGGGTGTATTTTCTCTCTTCCACCATCAAATGTCAAAGGAAAATGCAGGCTTCTGATGTGGTCAGTATGGGGGATTGTCTATTTGATGTGGTGTTCTCATTTTCACGCATCTCATAGTTGAGGATGTGAAGCACCCAGCTTGCTGCCCTCATAAAACATGATTGACAGGTATTCATTCAAAACAGGAAATTGGTGATCTGCCCACTGGTGGTCCACCTACTCCTGAATTCCAATCCAAATTTGTGAATCATAAAATGTGAACTATAAACAACAAACAGGCTGTTGCATTCCATCTGCTCAACCAGACATCACTTTCACTGAAATCTCTCAGTAGTTCACATGAACTTCTAATTATAAGATATATACACTACCAGTCAAAAGTTTGGACACACCCGATTGAATGTACTATGTTCTTCATTATCTTAAAGCCATTTTGATCTAAAGGCTTATGCTTAAATGCTTGAAATTGGTTTCTTATAGACAAATATAAATAGTGAAGTTGATGCCTTTCCTAAGCCTTTGCCTTTCCATCAAGGCAAATGGTGGCTACTTTAAAGAATCTAAAATATAAGATAGTTTTGATTTGTTTAACACTTTTTTGGCCACTGCATAATTCAATTTGTGTTATTTCATAGTTCTGATGTCTTTACTATTATTCTAAAATGTGGAGAATAGTAAAAATAAAGAAAAATGTGGTGTGTCTTTTGACTGGTAGTGTACTTTATTTCAATGTCATCATATGCCTATAGTTTCTTAGGTAAGCAGAATTAAAGCACCTCCATGCACACCAGCTGTACAAATGAAGGAGAGTAAAGCTGTCAGAAAATGTCCGTCGGCAAATCTGAAAGAAACAATAACAGTCCGATGTCGGATTGAGCCAAAAACAGCAGAGAAAGGAGGGAGAGAGGTGTGAGCCGAGGTGAGGTGAGAGAGAGGGTGTGGGAAAGACCCAGACCTGTGCCAAGCGGTATTTTCAAAAACTAGTTTATGGTTTGTTTTAGGATACTCAGGTGGAGAGAGGTGGTGTTTTCTATAGAACAGTGAGCGGCAGAAAGTTTAGACAGCCACAAGTCAATTTAGTATAGTTCTTTTTTTGAGAATTAGCAATTTACTTGACACTTAACTTGAAACTGTACTGATGTGGTAAACCTCATCCATCTGGTAGGCTGACTGGCACTGCCGCTAAAAGTTATTTGCAAATACTATCTGACCCGGTGTGAAAAACATGACAGATGTTCCAAGGATGTAGGAAGACATGTGTTTTACAGGTGAACAACGATGTACAAAGGAATCTTCAGATCTGCACATGTCTTTAGCTGTAAAGATGTGTGTAAATTCTACTGCTGGCTAGCCTGGGTCCAACTTCCTGAATCCCGCCCACTTTTCAGATTTTGTTGAGCGATTCAGAGAGTTTGTTGTTGCTCTAGTCCAGTGGTTCTCAATGTGGGGTCCGGGGACCACCAGGGGTCCTTGAGGGGGTTCCAGGGGGTCCCCAGCAAATTGATGAATTGTTAAACTTCACAATTATTTAATTTACAATAAGTTAGAGAATTAATAGTCATAGTTTCACTGTTATCTCTCTCTTTTGGACAAAATCATATCTAACAATAAAAATATTCTCAGATTTGGGTCCGAGAGACAAAATCTCATCAAATGGAGGTCCGTGGCCCTAATGTGGACTAAATTAGGGGTCCTTGATATGAAAAAGGTTGAGAATCACTGCTCTAGCCAACGGCTTGTTCTCGCTCTGAGAAACAATCGAGTCAGTCAGCGCCTTTGCGGGCGGGACTAAAGTTTGAACAGTTCGTGAAACGGTTTTTCATTACCGTTTTGGCAGAATGGATTTGTTGAAATAACTCCCTTAACATATTGTTACACATTATATTAACATATTGTCTTTGCAAAAACTATATTTTTGTCAAAATCGACCGACATTCTTGGTAAAGTTGGTAAATCCGCTGGCTAACCATGGATGTAGAGGCTAACTGGCTGCGCAGCATCAGTGTCAGACTGAAGTAACGTCAGAGCGGCCGGATACCTCAGTCACTAGTGATTGGTTAGGGAAAAATCAACCTCCCCACACAGAAAACGGCTAACGAGAAGGCAATCTCAGGCTGAATAATGGAGTGGTAATGAAATGGCCATTCAGTCTGAATATCAGGCTATTGGCCGTTTCTTGCAGAGCCAGAGGGTCTCCACCTTGTTTCTCCAATAACTCATGCTCACAACTAATGCTTCTAAATCCCCAGTGTCTATTTGATCATTTTATGTAATACCATCATTTCATATACATGGGAGTTCAACATGTCTCATAAAATCGATAACCTAATCTTCAAAACCTCCGAAGAGCTTCAAAGAGCCTTTGTGAACTCAACAAATCACCAAGCATGACATGAAATGTACCAAATATGAAACTGTTTTTTGTATCTAAATCCCATTTGTGACAGATGTTTGACTAAATAAACCTACACTCCCCTCTCAAAGGACTGCTGATTAAGTATTCCTCTCCTCTTTAAAAATGAGCAGAGCTGGCCAAACAAAAAGAACAAGCAGTCCATCGTGATAAGCCTACAGTGGAGAACTGATTCTTACAGGAAAGTAATAGCTAAAACACCGGGGCCTCATTTACCAAAAAAAAAAATATATATGAAAATATGATGAAACAACAAATCACAACATCTATACTCTTCATACCTTGGGTGATGACAGAAATTAGTTTTGACAGTTTTTTATATATTTAGTTTTAGTTTTTTTTATATCTCAGAAAACTGGAGAAAATCAAAGTAACCATTTTTCATAAATCATAACTTTGGCTTGGTTTTGGTTGTGAGAATAACATTTGTGCAGAGGAATCTTTTATATATGAGGCCCCAGATCAGCTGTCAGGCATGACTATCAAACCAATTATAGTCAGGGTTAAATGTAAGTGTGATTTTATACAGCACGTTAAACACAAAACATGTTTGACCAAAGTGCTTGACTTCTGATTGGCTCTGACTGCGAAAGCTCTACATCATACAGTTAGAACCACCATTTTCTCTGTTAAACAAAGCAATAAAACAATGAGAAGACACACAGTAAAGAGAGTCCTGAACCCTCTTTCCTCTATCACGACATAATGAAAAAAGCAAGATATACAAGTCTTTCAGCCCTCTTTCTTTAGTTCTACACAGACATGAGGGGATTAAAAAAAAGAAAAGCCCTAAACCGACGTGACATTTATCTGTCTGGCTAAAGAGTCAGATGCCTCATCATAGAGACAGAGCTTCCACTTTAAGAGCTAGAGAGAGAGACACAGAGAGAGAGAGAGAGAGAGAGAGAGAGAGAGAGAGAGAGAGAGAGAGAGAGAGAGAGAGAGACACACACAAACAGAGGGAAAGAGCCAATACCCCACACGCTGTAATTGTTCCCATGCGTCTGCCTGTGAGCGAGACACACCCAGCCTCTGTGTCCTTTTTACCATCTCTACTCTAAACCCTGTATCTACTCTGTAATCAGAGCCACTCACACGAGAAAAGGCATCTGGATGGAGTAAAGATGTCTCTTCAGGCAGCCGGTTACATCATGTACCCAACATCAAATATTCATGCTTTCCAGGCGGGCGGATGACAGGCTGAGGCGGAGCACAGCCGAGCTTCACGTGCCTATTGTAGGCTATGGTGAAGTATGTTTGCTTAACGATGCCCTGCTGCGTTCCTCTCAGTTGGAAGGAAATGCATGCTGCGTTAGCATTATACAGATTAGCATGATAACCGATTCATGTAAACATTTGTTGACACCACACACTGATCACATCGCAATAAAGTTGCCAGAAACATCTCAATTCAGTCTCTTTAAAGTAAACTAAAGTCATTTTACTGTGAATATGGTGTTTCCATCTGGATTAGGGCTGCAACTAACGATTATTTTCATTGTCGATTAATCTGTCGATGATTTTCTCGATTAATCGATTAGTTGTTTGGTCTATAAAATGTCGATCAGTGTTTCCCAAAGCCCAAGATGACGTCCTCAAATGTCTTGTTTTGTCCACAACCCAAAAATATTCAGTTTACTGTCATAGAGGAGTAAAGAAACCAGAAAATATTCACATTTAAGAAGCTGGAATCAGAGAATTTTGACTTATTTTTCTTAAAAAAGTACTCAAACCGATTAATCAATTATCAAAATAGTTGGCGATTAATTTAATAGCTGACAACTAATCGATTAATCGTTGCAGCTCTAATCTGGATCATTAAAGTTTGATCTTATCTTAGTTAAAAACATACGGAAATTTCACTTATTTTGTGGCCGACTGACTGTATTCCCATCCACAAACACAGGCCATTGACATATATTCTACAAACGGGAATACATATCAATATCTGTAGAAGTGGTTCTATCCGGTTGGAGTGACATCACAGGAACAGAACTTTCCACTGTCACATGACAAGTACATCCAGTCATACTGTAAGCCTTCAAAACGCTGTCATTTCATTTGACAAATGCTTGCTGGGTCAGAGACTAATGTAATTTTCCAACAGGCTATTATTTGTCTAGTCCATATCCTCTGTAACCACATCAACCAGCCTTTGAACAAAGGCTTTATAAAGAGGATGTGAGAGGCACCAGACTCATTGTGAAAGGCTCCGGAACAATGGCTGCTCTCTGTGCGACTTCAGTGTCTATATCTTGATAGGATTCTGATTCTTCCACTCAGGCTACTGTACATTCCTATCTGATGTGGATGACTCTCTTCTTAAAGGAATATGCCAAGTTTGTGGGAGATTGGCCCGTTGGTCGACTCACGCGTTAAGCAATGAGAACTTAAACACCAAAATCATCCATGTTCCCCTGGCAGGTCGGTCGCTCCCGTCTGGCGGTTTTGTGTAGGATACAATTTAGGTAAAATGTACACAAAATGTGATGCAAAAATAAACTAGTGCTTTGAACTAACAGAGACTACTTTGGAAGTGAATGTGGTGGGTGAGGGGAGATTTCACACAGTTAAAAATCACTGAGCACCCGATGAGTAAGCGGTTACTCATGTGAAACGGTTCCAAAAATAAACCTGGCTACATCAGCCATATTGAGTCAATGATATTTTATTTTTAAAATGTATAAATCCACAGATCATTTAATGAAAAAAACACTCAACTCTTTACTACTAAAAGGGTCAGTTTTCTTACTTTGGATAATGCTAGCCACACAATCACTCAACATAGTCGTATATGCTAAAGTGTTAGCATGGAGCACTGGAGCAAATGATCTATCGAGGACACATGGATGATTTTGGCAAAAACTTGGTGTATTCCTTTAATTTCAATCTCCATGACATTTACATTAGAGTGTGCTCAAACAGTTTAGCAGTCCCACAAAAACTTTACACGATCATGGAGAAAATTTTTATATAATTTCCTCCCTAGAACCATCTACTGTAAAAACACTGATCATGAAGTGTTGTCTGCAATGGACGCTAAAACTGGGTCTAGATATAGTCTAGATAATGTTAATGTGATATTTTATAACTCCCTGTAGGGACATTCTTTTCTCCCTTAACCCCCTCCAGGGAGGTCAGAGTGGAGTGGGAGGGTCAGCTATACAACAGCACCCATGGGGCTGGCAGGGATTCAGTGTCTCCTCAAGGACACTTCAGCAGGACGGAGGCTTGTCGACAAAGGGGCTTAAACCTGGTTCCTCCAGCTGAAGGCTCATCTCCCTGCTCAATGTGCCACCCTGCTGCCAGAAACTGCTAAGAAGTGTATTTTAACTTAAAGGCATACTGAGTAGGATTTTGCTGGTTGTGGCTTGTAAACAAAGTTGGCCCCTCCTCCCTAGCTCAACAAGATGCGAAGCGCACGCCCCTGAACGCGGTTGCTAGCGAGGTGAAACTGAATCTGGGGTTGGCTGTCAGCCGTTGGTGAGTATTGAAGCAGAGGATGGGGATGGGATGAAGAGCGATGCAGAGTTGGCCTGTTTTCTGTTGGACAGGTAGGTAGAGTTTGGGACCGCTACCATAACCAGCGTGGCTTTTAGATATAAAACGATTCAGCTGTGTTTTTTGGTTGCAGTCGGACACACCCACTGCCAAACGGTTGACACCCAGTAACGTCCCAAACATTCAGAAATAAGAAAATCCAAGCAGAAGGCAGAGTCTCTGCAGACACACACACTGTCACACTAGACTACCAATGGGCCATAAGTAATGATTGAGTAGGATCATATTTGGATGAGTTTATGCTATTTCAAGGGGGAAAATCCTGCTCAGTATGCCTTTAACATCGATCATTTGGTGGGTGCTTTTTGCCAAAGCGTCTTACAGCATCCTACAGAACTGCTAACGCTGGCTTTTCTAATGCTGTAAACATTGAGTTTTACAGGGCCGTGGCATTGTGTGCCCTCTCCTCATCATGAGCTGTTAACAAGACTCACTGGGAGCATGCCGCCTGTTGAGCTGCATGGGTCAACATCCCAGGGAGGAGACTGGGTTTAGACATGCATTTCCTGACTCCATGTCTGCCTTCCCAGCTATTTGCTCTCTCAGCACACAGACTCCAAACTACTGATTATTCTACTGAGGAGAATTGAAGGGTTTCAATCCAAAATGCTATATATCCATTTTTTGGGGAAAAAAATGTTACCTGATGTTTGTTACTCAGTAGTTGTTGCTTGTTTTGTAAGTAAATAGATAAAAATAGCTAACAACTTCGATAATATCCAATAGTGAGTTTTACTTTGAGATGCCAGTAATCATTATTTCAGAGCAGCTGTCATTTTTTTTGTTTGTAAAGAAAGTCTTCAAATAAAAAAAAAAAAAGAGAAAAGACGAGAAAAAATGGTAAAGGGGGAGAAAGGAGCCAGAAAGCAAAAAACAAAAAAGATCTCCCATTTCACTGTTGGCATGGTGTGAGTCTGGGACATACTGCCTAGAAACCACATCCATTCCCAACAGTCATAAACAAAAAGACACGAATAGGGAAAGAGTGAAACTGAGCGTTCTGGTGACGTAAACTTTTTGAATGTTTGTCTTTTGCTTTCATTTCACTGAATCATAAAGGCTAGCATCTCCAAAGCAGATCATATGGTTGTATGGAAAGAACTAAAACAAAGTTCATTTCACTGCGTTGAATAGTTTGGTTGAAAAAATGTTAAGATGACTCTACATTTTCTAACAATGGATTATTTTGGACTATTATATAGTTTCCTTTCATAGTATTCCACAGGTAAACACATCTTTAGTCCAACTTCTAAATCTCTTCTAAAACGACCCCTAACACATATACCATAACCAGTCCATGGTGCTTTAGCAAAGTATATCTATCTTTCATTCAGCATTTCCTAAGTAATAACACATTATGGGAAGTTACCCCCAGAACAAAATGCACGAATAAGGATGTAGAAGCTCAACTTTATTGCGAAAATGCCCGACTTACTGTGCACTAGTAGGAAATGAGCACATTTTTGCTGTTTTGTGAAATGCTCACAACAGGCAGCCCCATTGCTCACAGCAAAACATTGTGCACCCCTCCTTTGTTATTTGATTACTGCACATGGAAAATATGTGACAGCTGTGCGACTCTGAAGAAGCAAGTAACAAAGTATTGGATTTTACACAACTTTACGCTACAGTAACAAGAGTTTCTGTACTCAAACGAGACTGAGAAAGCTGGGAGACTGGGTTTGTGTGAAGTTGAGTGGACACGTGTACAGCATGGAAACTGCTCTTGGTGGCATGGAAATACAATTACAAAGCCACTAGGATGACCCCATGGCAAAAAATCTCTGCACTTTCCGTCTTTCTGAAGCAACCCATTAGTCAGTTTGTTGTAGATGTTTATTTGGAGGTTGTCAGGATGAAACGCAGGGACAAAACACCAGTTTTCTATGTTAAGATGCAAATTAATTCATGTTCAATTTGTTTCTCGCTTGCACAATAATGAGTAGCTTTTACAATAGATTGCACAACTTATATGCATACTTGCTATTGCCTACATGCATGGATAAATGCAGGGAATGGGGTGTTGTGCCTGCCTCTCCATAGACAGCTTAGTCATTCACCAATACACATAAATGGATACAACTCTCCCTTATGCTATTTAGGGTGAGCAGCCACATATAAACCATGGTTAGAGGAAAGACATTTCGGTGGGTGTGAAGCAGCAGAAATATCTTCTGGCTCTCTGTCAAGCAGCCTCAGAGTCAGGAGGTGCACACTGTACTGCCAGACAAGCAAGGTTTCAGTAATTAGAGAGAAGTAAACGCAGTTTCAGCCATGATGCCGGCCTTGTTCCCGAGTCTGTTAAGTTAATACTATGCTATTTGTGTTCATCACCTTCATCAACAGGTAACCACTTAATCTAAGAAGGAAGGGGAGGCATTACTGGGCCAGATAATGTAACATAAGCCCTGCTGTTAAAAAGGTGAAGGAATGTGAGTTAGCATCGAGACATCGTCTATTTTTTCCCCTTGTTGTCAAGATCACTGTCTGCTTAATATAACTCGGTCTGTATTTTGGTTGTTAAATGGAAGAAAACAAATGATAATACCTTATCCGATTACAAAATAAGTGGATTTAAAACATAAACCACTAATCATTTAGGTCTGAAAGAACACAAATCCCCTAAATAAACGTAGACTTTAGACTGACATCAGAATGTACTTGTCTCTGTGAAACAACTCTATCCTGTGGCCAGTGATCACACACAAAACCATGTTGCTGAGGTTCAATTTAAGCATCAGCTGCTTGGACTGGCCACTCTGACAGGATGTGATGAATAACACTTCCTGTCTGGCTCTGGTTTTTTTGGTTTTGGCTGTGAGCAGGGACACTTCATCTGTCACTTGTTACCAGCCCGTCTCTGTTCATTTCAACCCCTCCTGCAACACATGGCTGTCACCGTGAAGACAGCGTCACGTCACTGAACGAGAGATGACCCGGGCTGAAGGGAGAAAGGGGAGGAGGATAAGACGGAGAGACGGGAAAGAGGAAGAGAGGAAAGGGAAGAGAGAGAAGCTGGATGACTCAACTATATGTCACTATTCTGGCCAGACATCTGATGTCAAACCGATACCTTGTCTCTCATCATAGTCTGGTAAATTAAGTGAAGGGAAGGGAAAAATACAGCCTTTGTGCCCTCAAAAATCAAGGCAGGTTCTGTAAATTTACACAAGGTCAATATCAAGGAATTATTGATTTTTTTAAGAAGATTAAAAAACACAACTTCATGGAATGCTACAAACAACTGCATATAAAACATGTATAATCCCTTTTCAAGGTGAGGCTTGAGCAAGGTTTAGTCCTTTCCGAACAGCCACAAACACTCTTTCTCTCTCTCTGTGAGACATACCAAAGCCTCGGGGTAGTTTCATACCTTAATGCCAAACCTAACAGGAGATAAGAGATTGCCTTGTAATCTCTCCAGCTGGGTTTATCTACATCTCCCTCACCACTGACAGCCCACCCACAGGCTATCAACGCAGCAGGAAGCAGCTGAGCGGCACAGCAGGGGCGAAACACCAGCATGGGGAATGCCCCTGCTGAAAATCCCAGCCGGCTCAGTTGGTATTATTCATACCAGCTCATCGGTTTCAAAACGGCATTGATACAATAGCTTCTCACTGACGTCACTTGTGAATTGTGCTGGCAGTATGATGAAGTGGAAAACTTGCACATCCAAAAACATTTGTGCAGGTGCATCGGAGAAAAGCAGCAGACTCAACAATGACGAAGGTCTGGCGAAGGTCCAGTTGGATCGAAATGTTACTGTGAAATTTAAAAAAAAAGGTGTTGCACTGTAAGTACTCTACTACTTGCAATGCAACACCTTTTTTTTTATTTCAGGAGTATGTTCATTGTTGAGTCTACTGCCCCACAGCACAAAATGACGGAAGACATGGTTATTCATTAATACCAATGAGTCAACGATTACCTCGCCAGGTGCTGAGATTTCTGACTTTAAAAACTGACCCATACTCTCGGTTTTGGAACATGAAAACCTTGCCTATTGGAATGCAAAGACACTCATCCCTTACTTAACTACCCTTTAAATATTATCAATGAAGGGCAAACAACAAGCCTCAGCCAACGTATTTTAGCCTACCTGTGTACTTCACACTAAAAAAGGTTCTTGTTGATCGCTATAGATGGAGAATTACTTTGGCAAAGCCTGAACAGCAGAGAAAGGTGCTATGATTCAAAACTGCAGTGAATTACAAGAGCAAGAAGAGCTGATCTATAATTAGGCGCTTGGCAGCTTTTCCAGGCTTAAATCAACCTAATGAAACTAGCACTGAGATATTTTGTATCCTTGCTGTTAACAGTACATTTGCAGCCTCAGAAAACCCGAATGCATCATTATAATTCTGTAACTTAACTTCATTCCACTGCTCATGCCTTGACTATTCAGTTTTCCTGATCAATTAAAAGGAATATAATCCAATTAGGGTTGACAGCGTGCTGCGCCTAAATTGAGTGTGTGCTCATCAGAAGAGGTTGCTCTCTAAGCCCAGACAGGGACAGGAGCCTGGATCCATTACATTAGAAACAAGAAGGGAAACTAGGATACTGATGAGGTTCTCTCCTTGAGCAACACGCACTGCCAGCGTGACGTTCGAGAATGATTCAGACATTTCTGTGGTCATCGGTGCGGTCATCTTGTTCATTACTGTCCTCTATTAACTTCATTGGGGCATTTTTCCGACTCTTCGTGCTCATATATAATTATCGGTGTCATATGGGTGGAGCAGGGAGAGCTTTGCCAGAGACGCCGGCTCTCCAGAGTTGGGTGCAGAACTGTGACAGTGCTGCCATTCTCTTCCTGACCTGTGCTAGTCTTCATTGGCAGATAAATTAAGAACCTGTCACACTCCTTGCCCCCTAAATCACACAACTGCACATGCATAAACACACACACACATACACACACACACACACACACACACACAAAACGTATACATACAGGAACACATACCAAGACACTCTTAAAGACCCTGTGAAATGGCATCTTTACTCTACTTGATTTGATGAATTTCTTGTTGAAACAGGATATTGGGGCAGGACATAACACAGCGATTCAAGAGTCTAAACCAATGGAATATGAGTGAGGGGGAGAAAGGCAGTTTTATTTGATGGGAGGGGTGGGATTGTTAAAAAATCTGATGGTTTTATTGGTTAGAAATGTATATTTTTATGCCTACCAGTACAGCATAAGGTCACCATTAAAGATACTCTGTTTTCCAGGAAGTAAAAGTAATGGGAGTTTATTTCATGGGGACTTTAACACACACCAACATAAATACACACAAAGTACCACACACACACGCACTCACCTGCAGGTCAAAGAACTTGCTGTAGCGTCTGTAAATGATTTCTGTGCTGCCATCGCTCCAGGACACTTTGATGATGTAAACCTGGAACACAAAGACGGGGATAATTGGAACATTTGAACCAGCAAACCACCGCAATTGTCAGCGATCCGATGATCAAAAGCCCTTGGGACATCAGTCCTGACTCATGGTGCCAGTAATTGGCGCTGGCGTGAGCAGCAGTGAGGATAGCATGAGAGGAAAGGTGGATGCTATGTTCAGCGGGCAACATCAGGTGGTGTTCACTGTCATCATCCGCTCACATAAACGCAACAGGGATATCCTATGATTTCACTTCCCACTACATACGCATCATCACTTCCCGTGAAAGAGGAAATCATTATGCGTATGCAGCAGATTTGACCATGTTGTTTTTGCAAATTACTTATGATGGATGACAGATCTTTGAGGAACTGACTGTCATACCAGATATTACCATGTAGAACAAGCAAGGAAAACCATTACATCACACTCTAAATTTGCATGAAGCATCTTAAGACCTTTAAAATACAAAAGAGACAGCGCTGTTCAGCTTTGCATCATTTGTAGCACTAAAAGTCAACCTCTTGTACATGTGAAAGTGCACAAGACCAGATCAGCCTCAGATCAACACCTTCAACAGTGAAACAACATAAAAAGCATCTAACCCACTGCCGTCATCTAGCCTAATCATCACAGTCTGTTGGCTGGGCTTCAACTCGAACAAACACTTTGCTTTTTTTTTTCCCTCCCTGAAGCAGGAGAAGAGGAGAGGCAGGGAGGTGATTGGAAACTCCCTGGTGGCTGGCTGTGTCTGGATGAATGCTTTTGTTGGCCACGCTCCCAGACCTTCTCTGGCCTCGCTTTCCCTCTCAGGGCGCTGGAGTCAGATATGGCCATGGACGGTCCAATTGCGGGAGCTCTGCTGGCTAGCTGACAGGCTGTCTTCATTGTAGAAAAAGAGTTATATCCCCAAACAGTATATCCATTCTTTGGAAATGAAACCCTGAGCTAAAGTACAGAGGATCCAGAATTGTGTTATAATTTTGTCAACAAAGGATTTAAGTTACCTACTATACCTTAAAAAGTTCCATAACTTATTTCAACTCAGTTTGTAAGAATAGGTATCACTTTTTTACCAATGGTGGCTTCATTACACATCAAGAATGAGCCTAATGACTATATCCAGAGTATAGCTTGTGGCTAACTAAGTTTTCTGCAGTTCAGAAGGAGATTTATTCAAAGCAAAACATGTAGGCTGAGCTTTTTCCTTGCCACTGTCTGCAAGAATAATTAAGATGAATTAGTCCTCTAAACTGGGATTACAAGGTCCATACTCCTACCCAGGCAAGCGAGGCTGGGGCCTGTAAAAGGAAACAATTCCTCCATAGCTCCCAGACAGAAAAGGAGCTCAGTCACCATACCAATTATACCTATCAAAGTTCCTGAGGTCAAAGAAACACTCTCATATGTACATGCTCCCATACAAAGAGCCTCTCAGGGATGTGATTTTTCAGTTGTTTTTTCCTCCAGGATAGGTTCAACTCCCATTCATTTCAAAAGTGACATGACCTTTATCCTGCATTTTGTATTCTTAATCACACCTCAGGTTTCTGGAGGTCGGAGGTCTGAGGCCTCTGTGTTTAGAGAGAAGACCGGAAGCAGAAAACAACACGGACCTGGACCAGAGAGCAAACGGACAGATGGAAGAGACACAGGACCTCTAGAACCTCACGTCCTTCATCACTAACACTCACAGCGTTAAGGTCTGTTGGTCCATCAACCCAGTCATCGTTTTCACACATTCATGGATGCAAGCACACACACGCATATGGGAGCGCACACACACATGCACACACACACACATCGCGTATGCATATTCACAGATTGCAAACACAAAACCAACACTCACACCTGCCAAGCCTTTGGCAGTGGCCTTCACTGTTGGCCCTCTACTTCAAATGATGTCATGTTTGTTGCTTTAAATGGACTGCATGCAAAACAAACGGAATTTTGTAGACAAAATCACCCACATGATAACTCCCACTACTTGCTGTTTGGCAATAAAGATAAAGGCTCTATTGTTTATGAATTGCAGAGAAAGTGAGAAATGTGCTTTTGTCTTTTGGACATTTTTATCTCCCACACATGTCCTGCATAACCAGTGGGGATTGACTGTCAAAACAGGAAAAACACTGCTCCATCTGCCTCAAGAGACACTCTTCTTCTTCTTCTTCTTCTTCTTCACCCCCCCTCCCCCTGCCCCCCATGCAATGAAGGTACTAATTCAAAACAGAGCCCCTCATGTGGCAGAGACATGCTGGTGGAGAGACACTGTCATGGCAATGGCCTAATCACAGCACTATCACACATCATTTCCTTCCTTTCCACACCATGATTGCATTACTGTTGATGTCTCTCTTAACTAGTCTAGAATAGGGCTGGGCGATATGGTTGGAATCAATATCATGATAATCATAAGGATTTTTCTTGATATCAATATATATCACAATATGGTTCACGTATGCAAAATCACGTTAAATAATCAAATGAATGTTCATCTCATTGAACCAAATGGTAATGTTAGGTGTGATGTCAAACAAAACTGAAATTTTCAAATAGTATTCCTACCATACCTCATTTTATCAGAGTTTTTAAGTAAAATTTGCTTGTCATCATCAATTTAGACAGCAGAAATGTGTGTCACGATATTAAAATATCTTCATATCATCACAATATGATTCCACTGAAAGACAATAAACGATAATATTGAATTATTGCCCAGCCCTAGTCTAGAACCTGAGCTTTTCCCTGTAACAAGCCACTTGCATGTGTAATTTATAATCAACTTACTGTTGAGAAAAGTTGAGGCACATTATCAGCGAACTGGGCCTACTGAAGCCTTTGTAGAATACATAATTGGGTCAAAAGCTGACAAGTTAAAATATAACAAAAGCCTTACAACTACCATAAAGTACACAAAACAGTAGTCACAACATGCTCCAGGACATGTGGCCGGTCATCATAACGGTTAGGCTGTTTCCTTGTTCACACACTTCTCCACAGTTTTGTGTACACTGTGATAACAATGACCTTAGGAACTGTGTCTTGTGAGCATATGTGTACTTCCTGTTTGGCAAAGCCTGCAGCCAGGTATGTGTGTGTGTGTCTGAGTGAGCTGGAGAGCCTGGAGGCATGACAAAGCTGTGCTGCTCAATCTGAACTCCAGCCGTGAGGATTAATCCCAACCTCAGGGGATCAGTCTGGATTGCCCATGGATTGGATTGGATTGGTTGGATTGCCTATGATCACCAATGAAGAAGACTTATGGGACCTTCCTCTAGGATGGCACACTCTTGGTAGGTCTATGAGCAGTAATGGAAGAAATTTTGGAAGAGACTGGGCCTAATACTCTGCCAGCTCCATACAGTACCTTCCCTATTAATCTCCATTCATAAATTAGCATGCAAGGACCCATTTTCCACTCACACACCCTGTCAGAACAATACCAGTGTTCCCATACATACATGTGATAGGCCTAGTGAACTGCCAATACTCATAAACAGGTTATAGGGTTGTACTCTTGACAGTATGCCAACTCGGGGTCATAGGTCACACTGACCTGATCTATTTGAATGCTCCTTAATGGCACCCAGAACAACAATATTGACCTCATTCCCTCTAGGGAGGAAGAGATAAAACTCCTGGACTACTGATTTAATCTCTAACCCAAACAAAGAACTGATAAAAGTGACATAATTGTCCATTCTGATTCAACATTAAGATAATAACCTATCATAAAAACACTGACAAACTACTTAAATGTAAGATGAAGTACATCTTTAAGGGTGTCAATCTTTAAAGTGTGTGCATTTTTTTTATTTCTTCGTTTACTAAGTGTGGAGTCCTAATAAACGGACTGTTCCTGTTGTTATCGTGGCAACACGTATGATAATAAAACCCTAAAACAGTAAGAGTCTGAACCTGACAACTTTTCAAAACCTTTAATGTATTGTTGTGAAACAACGCCTAAAAATGTGGATGTCTGTCCATTTCGGCTGCCTTGGCAAACTGTAATTTGATACTCCCTTTGTTTTTACTTTACCCGACAGTCAGCCCAGGGAAAAAATGCAGGGAATAACCTAGATCTGTTGCTCTCCAAGTAGCAAAGCACCGCTGTTACGAAAATAAAATAAAATCTTACATAGTGTTTGTTCGGATTCCTCCGCTTCTGGACATCTTGCACTGTTACTTCTTGCACAGTCCGCCGTGGCATGATGTCCTCTTCTGTGCGTCTGCGTTCAAAAACTAAAATCCCCCGTTGGGTTTCACGAGCGATCAAACCCGATTGAGAAAGTTTGCACCGCGACGCTTTTTTGTCATCCGCGCAGCTCAGGGTCCGTGACTTGTGAATGCAACAATTGCGATTTTCCGTAATCGGCCTACGTCAGATTTCCTGTCCCACATTCAGTCGACCAGGGAGTCAGAAGTTGGTCGCTCGGTTCCTCTTTCCCCCCCTCTTCTCTCGTGCCTTGTCCCGTCTTGCTGTCGGCTCCAACCAAACTCCCAGCCTATCCCAGCTCACCTACTCCCATTTGCACAACTGGGACGCTCCATTATGCTCCATGGACCAACCCTCCGACTAGTTAACCACAGGCTGCAGGATCACTCAGACAAAAGTGGTTCAAATCCAGAAGTTTAAATGTGTATCTCTGCATGTAAACAGCTTTGATCTATATGTATCCATTTCTTATATTTGCAATAATATGATACTTTATTGATCCACCCAGGACAGGAGTTCTCAATCACTTTCATGTTAAGGATCCACAAATAGACACACCAAGGACCCCATTTCAATAGATTAGTTAGTTAGATTAGTCCCAGAAACCCCCATATGGAAGGATTTTTGTTATTGTTGACTTAATATTGAATTTTAGAACTGGGGAGATAGAGGTGAGAGTGAAACCTAGATCATTACAATCGTCATTCTTACACATTCTCTAATTAGGATCATTTGTAGTGAATTAAAAATGGTATGGAAATAAAACTGTAAATCAGAGGTCAGTGTCTCCCTGCTGCCCCAAAATTGGG
Source organism: Centroberyx affinis (assembly GCF_046629955.1). Lineage (NCBI taxonomy): Eukaryota > Metazoa > Chordata > Actinopteri > Beryciformes > Berycidae > Centroberyx > Centroberyx affinis. The sequence continues at coordinate 60,400 of NW_027279641.1, forward strand.
AAAACACTCATGCATGCATCGACTTATTTTGGTGTTTGTTGCGCCCCCTATTGGTCAATTAGAAAATATCTTGCAGGACATGGTTAATGGACTCTACAGAGGCACAGAGCATGTGTAGGAAGTTGTATAATAATTAGATAAAAAATAATTATGGGTGAATTTGTGATTGACCACACTCACATGTAATTGATTCATGGTCGCCCTGTTGTTTGTCCAAGTGGTTTGGAAAATTATCTGATTCTGAAATTGAGTCCACTAGTGCTATGTAATAGGTTTTCTGTTGGTAAGTTAAACAATACAAATACAAAAATAGAAGTCATAGGGTATTAACTGTTTTTCAGCAAAACCACCATGGCTGACTATGATCTGATGATCTTCAGGAAATTTTGTAGAAGGTTTAGATGAAGAAGGGGAAGAGTCACAGAGAGAATGACTCACTGAAGCTGCATCACCTGAGATCCACATGTCACTATGTGGTAAATGTCTTGTTAAATCTGTCATGAGATGATTCCATGAAACTTTAATGGGGGGTAATTGGGTAAGGTGTAATTTCTTAAGCCGAGGATGAACAGCAAGTTAAAAACAAAGTTACTAGATGTTTCCTGGTTGGACACAGTGGCAGTAAACTATCACTGATGTGGTTGTTTCAAACATCACAAAATCCCTTTCTTAGGAAAAAAAACATCACTCACATTATCATTTATTGGAATCATTATGTAATGTTTCTTTCCAATATGTTCTTAAGTTTAACGTATCTTAACTTTTCTGATTGTGAAGCACTTTGTGTCATGAGTCACTCAAAGAAATGACTAATGTGATACTGGGCATTTATTACATGACCCGTTTTTATAACTTTTTGACAGAGCAGTCACACACTTGGAGTCTTTGACTGACAATTTTGTTGAGAAGCAGCTCCACCTTTTGGTGTGTTATGCTCATTACATCAACATGGTCTACATGTGGCAGCTGTCCCTATCTGCAGTAGGAGAACTTGAATGATGTAGTTTTCATTACAAGTGGTTAAAATATGTGGCTGCGTATGCATCAGGTTCCCAGTTTCAACTAATTATAGTAGTTTTGTCTCTCATTTCTCAAATTTTACTTAGAAGTAGAAAGTAGAAATCGTTATAATGAAAAGCAGAAATGAAAAATACAAAATGAGAATTTATTGTGTCAAATCAAAAGTACCAAAAGAGGTCATATCAATGTTGAGAGGTGGGACATTTGTTATATAAAAGGAGAAAGGTGAAAGTTTATAAGAACAATAATTCTAAAAAATGCTTTTTATACTTAACAAAACAAACGTGCTGTCAAGAAATGACACATCAGGAAAAATGAATGATGAAGTGCAGAAGCCATAGATCATATGAAAAGTGAAAAGTTGATTCTTATTGTATTTTAATTCTTTATTTATCTCTGTGAATATATGTTACTATTGTTTTTATACTGAAAGGACCCAGCATACAAGCATTTCATTACCCTCTAAGACAAATAAACAGACTTGAACTTGAACTTGATGACGCGTCAGAGGTGATAGGAAATGTGAAGAGTCACGGCTTAAATGAAAGGTGAGGGGTCAGAGGTCAGATGGAAGGTGAAGGGTCTGAGGTCAGATGAAAGGTGAAGGGTCAGCGCCGTCACACAGCTGCAGCTCCATGTGCGAGGTGATGCCAGCGAAGCGTTCCTGCAGCGGCAGCAGATAGCCCAGGGCTTCTCCCTGAGACACCGGGCCCACGTAACGGTAAGGACGGATGTTGAAGATCTTCACACAGTGCGCTGGATGAGACACAAACAGATAATACACAGGAATATATGACTGTTCAAAATGTATAGTGCAATGTATAAGGATACTGAATATCATTTGATCAGAAATAGACAATGAGATGATGACTAGGGGATGGGACAATATGCTTATCTCGCGATACGATTCGATACGCGATATGTGGTTCACGAGTCGATACAACTGCGATACGATGTAATAAATACAAGTTCAATGACAACAAAGGATGACTGTGTAGACTTATGTTTATGTCTAGCAATGGCATTGGCTTGCTAGAATGTAAACAACAATTTAAAAATGTCATTACAAAGTGCAAATAATATAATTACAATGGAGAGATTGTGAAATTGTGATGGTCAAGCCGTCTCATTTGTGATTACTACAGCAGAATAAAATGTAGCTAATATCATGATTCATTTTTCTGCCCCACGATGCATATTGTCACATTTTTGTATTGCAATATATTCAATTTCGATATATCATCCCATCCCTAATGATGACTAATTTCAGTTTTTAGGTAGAGCTCAGTATTTAAAAAAAAAAATGGTGAGTCTCAATAAAGCACTGTCTTAGGGAACGAAGGCAAATTTACACTCGAGTGCAGTCATTCAACGGAGGAAAAAGAGCACTGCTGCTTTCTTTTGTTGTTCATACTACTTTTCTTTCATTGGGAAGTCTTAGAATTGCTCAGTCATGTTTGTCCAATCACTCGAGAGAACGGGTGCAGCTGAATAGCAGAACAGCTCAACAGAGAGCTTATGACTGTTCCTCCACCACAGCTGAATAGATGTGAATAATAGGAGTCAAGTGGCTAATCACTAAACACAATAGTCATTGTCTTTCTCGGAGGAAGGCAAACAAGTTAGACAAAATTAGAAGACATTTCCACTTGCCTAAAGAAGTTACACATGTTTTATTTTTTCTTAAGTAACCACTTCTTTGGATCACAGAACTTTAAGGGGGATTTAAGCAGTCTGTACAGTGCAGCAAATCCTGTTTTTATGGTAGGCAAGCAGGTTGTCCCTGGGAATAACCTGCATTATGAAATGTGGAGATAAGTGCTCTATAATTGCTAATTTATAAATCCGAATGGGTCAAGTTAGGCTCAAGACCTTGATTAATAACTGTCTTGTTTACACCGTCGCCCCTCCTCCATATAGCAAACAATAACAAGCGAATTGTCAAGTTAGGAAAAAAAAAACCAACCTAAAAGTAGGCTAGTCTGGAACAAAGTCGACACTGCCATTGAGCTCCTAATGAATCAACGTCTCAGCATTAATGTGGGTATCATGGAGAGGCCGTGTGTCCCTGTGATGTCTAATCATGTCTGTGCTTTACCCAGAGATGAAAGGAGCTGACAGTACATGTGTTCTTCCCATAATGCAGTTCAATTAGAGGTAGAGGCAGAATGAGGAATAATGATGTTTACTCATCACTCCAGTGGCTTATCAACTCAGGATGCTCTCAAAGTACACACACACACACACACACACACACACACAGATATACATTGCGTAAACACTAGATATACATTGCACTCTCGGGCAGGCACATGTACACACCGTCTACACAGAAAAAACAAATGCTGATGCGTGACTCTGTTCTGTAATGATGGCCCTTAGTGGGGGATCATTATACATGAACAGGCTTTGATGGGGTTTCACATGGAGCGGATGTCAGAGGCAAGCAGGAGTTCACAGGAGTCTCAGCCCCTTCTCTCCAGCGCCATGACTAATCCCTCCAAATCACTGCCTGCCTTTACATCCCTACCCAACGCCTCCACCGTGAAACCCTGCTCTCACCCCTTGCCCTTAACATATACCATAGATTACCGGAATTACTTGTAGGGATAATACTAGGAGGTTACAGTGGTTTAATAAAGCATGCATTCTAAGGTCTGATTTTGCCTGCTGGTTCTGAGATGGGATTGTTCCAGAAAAGGGGGAAGATACAGTATGTCAGTTGATTTTGATTCATTATACAGTTGTTGCATATGAGGCTAATAATTAGTAGAATAGACTTTTTAGATACAACTTTTTCTTCAGCGTATCCAACAGTCATATTCAAAAATCTTGAATGTATTACAAATACAGTACAAAGATATAATATACGAGGAGTCTTGTTCCAAACTGAGATGCCCACCATAGAAGAGAAGACAAAAAAAATTAAGTTGCTGGTGTCAAAAAAGGTACTCCAGGGAGGGAAACCAGGGAGTTATATCACGAAAAGAGGTACATCATGGCTGGAAGGAGTGCTGGAACATGTAAAATATAAAAATGCAAAAAAAAAGTCCATTCTCATAATACCAAGGAACACTTTTTGAAGTGAAAAATATTAAAAAGCCTTTATTTTTTTGGCTTACCACTGAAATGCCTTGGTATTATTGCAAATTACCCTGCACTAGAGGCCATGATCTGTCTCTTTTCATGAGATACCCAGCCAGATTTGAAAACCTATTCTTACAAAATGATTGATGCAAAACTATAGAAAACTATGCATCATTGGAAAGTATCATCATTTCCAACATCATTTCCACAAAATGTTAACCCTTCCAAAGACTGGATCCTCCAATTTTTGTTTTTTAATGCATTTCTTACCGTCAACAAATCCTATGAAAATAACAAAATGATTTTGTTTTGCCAACAAGTCTCGTCCATGTAGCCGGGACCCAATGAAGCCATGTCCCAGCAGCCATAGAACTCCATTGTATTAAAAAAATGATTAAAAACAGGTCAAAGAGCCATGCTGCTGCTCTGGGCAGCATATTTCATCATCACGATGCACCGGGCCAGGCGACTTTTTCCTCAAACAACTTAATAAGCCGGCTGTAAACACTTTGCGATCTCAGGAAAGTAGTTCCGTAGCATAAAATAGTCCCCGGCGTAATGAAGAATTTGTTCCCATTTGAATTTGATTTGGTAATAACTACAACAGCCTGACTTTTCGTGGTAACAGTTAGCGATTTTTAAAATTGAAACTATGTCTTTGTGAGCTGTATTTCAAGGTTTTTAGCTTACAATTGGAGCCAATTACTTCCGGGTTGACGGCTAAAAACGGTACGTGGGAAGTCAGAAAGTAATGGGAGTAGAGCAAACGCATTGTTGATTTTGTTATTTTCATAGGATTTGTTGACAGTAAGCAATGCATTAAAAAACACCAGCCTTATCCTTTAAGCTAATATTTTTTGTCACAAAATGGACATTGTGTTCTGTAATCAAGCACTTCATACAGTGGAAAATCACTGATCGTCGACCTGATTCCTTCCTGTACTCACTTCCAAGTAGTATAACAGCAGAAATATATTGGGACTTGTGGTGCCTACCATCACTGAGGAGTTTGACCCCGTCATACTGGATCCCATCAGGCCCGGTCCGCCCGACTGGACCAGCCAGCGAGCCTGAGAAGGGAGCGTTGACGATGCCGTAGTCGTCACACACCACGTCCACCGCTTTATGGAGGTCCTCACCTCTGATAGAAGAGACGCAGAAACTATAATACCAGGTTGGAATTACACTACCATCTTAAAAGGATTATTTGAGTTATTCATGTGCTGCAGATCTGAGCTGTTCATGGACTGATCATTTATTCGGTTTTAGCGGTTATATTTACAGCAAAAAAATATCAGATGTGTCAAATACTGTAGCTGAAAAAAATAACTACCTCTAAAGTCTTAAAGCTGCTCTAAGATTTTTATGTGAAAATGTACCCTTTTCATCAGGCTACATCACAAAGTGAGGCTGCAACAGAAAACAGTGTCCCATCTACTAATACCCTAGTCTAATTGAGACCCTATAGATTCACCCTATTTGCCCAAATTAAAGCCTGGTGTTGGGTATGGACACTTCTTTGCCCACAGGAACAGATGACAGATCGAAACTGGAAACTGGACTTATCAACATTAGGTCTTTTACCTCTCATCCCTTTGTTATCCTTTGGTATATCCAGATTGAAAAACAAGAGCGCCACGTTACACAATTTCTGGATATTGAAGTTGAAATATTTCAAACTCGCTACCACCTGGAACTGGCAACATGCAAAGTTGCCTAGTGCAGCTTTAAGTAGGAAATTGTATACAATGTATGAATAATCTCCTGAAACTTAAGCATGAAGCTGAGATGGGACAGAATCACCTTCTGGAGTTGAAAGCCCCACAGCCGTACACATCACAGGCTCTCACTCTGTTGTTGTGATGACCAGCACACAGGACGCTCCAGGCCCCGACTACAGAGACAAAATGATATGAAAAATGACTTTTGAACCTTATTAATTAATTTTCCATGTCGTAACATACACCTATTTAACAATACATGCCAAAAAGTTAAGAAAACTGTCATTTTCTCATATTTTATATATCAAAAACTCTACTCTTTTACTTTTCATTCTGGAAATACAGCATGTTTTTAGTGGTTGCTGCACCATTTCCCAGTAGGCGCTCATAAAAATTCCAACCCATAAAATGTTTTAAACCCCTCGCCATCATAAAAGTGACACGAGTGGCAACATGGGGGACAAAATATTCCTCCTCTCCCTCTTCCTCCTGGGCTTCCTGTACTCTGACAGTTCTGTCCGCTGCCTGCAGGCTAGTGTCCAGTTCTTCTGAGTCACCTTCCATGTTTGCTATGCCAACTAACCCCCAAACCCCCAACCTCTCCACCACACACACACACACAAACACACACACACACACACACACACACACATTATGTCCTGCCTCATGTTCTGTTTCAACTGGAAATACGTCAAATTACAGAAGCAAGACACTCTCCAAATGCCATTTAATTTTGTCTTTGTTAGTGCAGCGATGTGTGTGTGTGTATAATAATAATAATAATAATGATAATAATGATGATTATAATAATAATAATGATAATGATAAACTTTATTTATATAGCACTTTTCAAAGCAAGGTTATAAAGTCCTTCACAGTGAAAAAATACAACATGAGTTACAAAAAATAGAGTAATATCAATATATAAGAAAATAAAAAACAATAAAAACACATTTAAAATGAGACACCACGAAAATGAGAACAACACAGTAAATGATATTTGATGCGCCTTTTCAAAAAATTGTTTTAAGATAAGATTTAAGTTTTAAGATGTGTATATGTGTGCATGTAATAGGTAGCTAGCCTGTGTGCTGGAGATCATTTATGTCCCTCAGCCATGCACTCTTAAGCTCTGTAATATTTGTGTGTGTGTGCATGTGTGTGTGTTTGTATGTGTGTGTGTGTGTAACTGTGTCACTGTACCTGGCATGCAGCACTGGCGTGTCTTGGCCCCGGAGCACTTGTCTGTCAGGTAGCGGCCCTGGCAGACGTAGCGGCTGGGCTGGCAGATGCCTCCCAGTCGGCTGCAGCTGGAGTCGCTCCTCGGCCCGGCGCCGGCTCTCCTTCTCCCCGTCTCCTTGACCCTTTTCCTCGGAGTCAAAGCCTTCGTCCGTCTGTCACTCGCCGCCGTGTGGTTCCTCTTCACCTTGATGCCGCTGTCAACTTTCCTTTCCCTCCCTTGAAATCCGTCACCCTTTTTCTTTTCATTTTCTAAAGCGCAACTTAACAGGAGGTCTTACGGAGAGATGAAAAGGTGGTGAGAGAGTTCAGGAAGGGGGGATTATAAATGACAATGCGGCTTGAAGCAACTTCCTTGGTTAAAGCAATACACCAAATTTTTTGGGAGATTGACATTTAAGATTACTTATCATTTTTCTTTAATTACTTAGCATTTAGAATTTTCTCACCTTTGAGATAATGCTAGTTGCCAACTACCACTTAACATGGTGTCACTAGCATGAATTAGCATGGAGAGCCTGAGCTAAAGGTCTACTGGGGACTCACAGATAATGTTTGCATTACTTAGCAGGTAAGTTTAACAGGCAAATTTCCCCAAAACTTGAACCATTCATTACATTTCTTCTAAAAACCTGAAATTGTGTTTTATATGGAGCCATCACAGGTAAATTCAGAGTGGGAAAATATTCATGAGGTAGTATCGGTAATTGGACAAGCTTCAATCAAGGTGTCACATTAGGCTCTAACTCTAATTGAAATCTAACTAATTTAATTCACCTTAGGGCTGAAACAACACAAACTCGGAGTGCAGAAATGGGCGTTAGTAAAAAATAAAATATTAATGGTCCCAAAACATTTAGATGCTGCAGCACAGTTCAGCAAAATCATCAGATTCCATGTGACATCAAACTGCTGATTGCTTCAAAATAAATAATAAAAGAAAGATAACAAGCACAATGTCCTCCTAGACTAGACATTAGCAACAGATGGGTGTTAAATTGATGGAAAAAGTTTAATTAGTTCATAAAAGTGACTTTTTAATTATGTCTATGAAGTACTTTTGTTTGACGTGGATTTTCATAACATTTTCTTAAAATTTAAACAAAATCTCAAGGAACACTTCAGCTCACTTCAGCTCGCCGCCTGGCCACACTTGTTGAAAACTGTGTTACTTCTCCACTGAGACGGCGAGAGTCCAAGTTCAGTTTTTCATGGTGTGTTTTCATTCTGACAGCAAACTAATTATCCTGCCCAGACATGAGTCTTTGATCTTCATTAACTCTATTAACCTCAGAGGCACAGCGAATATTTCAATCACTCTGCCCTGGCACAGGAACACACGCCGGGCCTCGTGATTGAAAGAAGCTGCTTATCACTAGAAGACCTTAATGGCTGGCAGACAGGCGGGCTGGATGGCTGGTACTGGCATGGAAAAGCAATTTCCCTCCGCACGTGGACTACCATGACTGAGAGGAGAGCATGTGGAGAGCAGTTGGTCTCCTAAAAGACTACGCAGGCAAGTGATACGTGACGTAAATAAGTAAGGTGCACGCTCGCATTTACAAAGTTTTCCTTGAGATTTTACAGCACTAAGATCTGGGTTTTGGATAATTCGAGTCAGTGGTTGATCTGAGTGGGGATGAAGGGGTTTTAGCATCACAAGCTAACATGTTTCACTAATCTTCAGGGTGGCTCTCGTTCTGCGGCCAAGTCCCAAGATCTACTGGGATATTTTTTTTTTTTTACATGCTGTGCTTTTTACATGCTGCTTTTAAATGGAATTGTTGAATAAGGTCTTGGCTGGATCATGAGCCTGAAGGAAATGGCATCCACGTTTGAAATTTGTTGCAAGCATGCCATTTGTTAAATTTAAAAATGTGGGGGGAAATGGCAATTTACCTGCCCACCATCCCCCTTGATAAATGACGTTACATCACATCAATAAACAAGTAACCAAGTTACTCAAGTAAACCGGTTTTGGGTGACAAGTAATCATGCTCCATTTTTTCTCTGAATATTCGGGACCAAAATAAGACAATATTGTTGTAATATGAATGCTTGAGCGTATCGTTATAGTTTATTGTTATCTTTATAGTTATCGCTGTAGGTGTGAATGGGCCTTTACTCTGGTTACTGAGGCATGGAAACTGTCTGCACAAGCTGAGACTAGCACAGTTATGGGTTCATTTTAGTGTCAACAAAAAACATGATGGTGAACCATTTCTGCTGCAATCATCATTTCTTTCCCATGTATTAGAAGTAACATTCGGCTCAGTCAAAGAGGGTAGCTGCACCTTTTCATACATTTTTTTGCTGTCAGACCGATCTATCTGTGAGTGGAAATCCACAGGTAGACAGGAATATTCTGTTAACCTGTTTATTAATGGAAACAGGGATATTCAATCAACCGTTAACCCAAATAAGACCTTAACTGGAGCATGACCAATAGCCGAGTTATTCTGTGTATGTAAACGTAGCCAATGACAGATAGCAATTAAGTACAGTGAGTAATGCTCAGTGCAGTACAGCATGCCACATCATGGCCTGAGAGAATACTCAATTCTGATTGGCTGGTCTGTGTCCATTAATTCTGTTTAAGGCACAGTATTGCTGGACACATTTGACGCAACTGACTGTGTACATGTCATTGTCCCACAGTGTCGCAGCAGAGTGAGAGCTGCTACTGTACGGCATGAGTCATTTCATCTCAGTAACAAGATGGCTGTCTCATTTTCATGTTGCTCAACAGGCCCTCAGAGTCACTGTGCCTTAAGCTTTGCAGTTAGACACAATTAATCTAATGTTGCATGAAGTATTCAATCATGCTTTAAATGCCCCATACACTTTAGTCACTCCAGCAATAGGCCCCAACCCCTGAGGTTTGTGTTTACAGGAGTGTACAGTCTCTTAATAAGGCTCAGTTCATGGTAATCCCCAGGCAGGCAGACATACAGTATTTATACACTGTTTATTGTTTCTATAATAGGAATCCCGTTAGCATTCACTGCTGAATTGTTTGTGTTTGTGTGTGTGTTTATGTGTGTGGTCAATTTTGTACAGTTAAGCATTCCATTTAAATTGGCTGGCAAAGTGTACATTTTGCATACAATAGGCTACTTACAGCATACTAGCAGAGCTGCAATAAGGCAGACCCTGAACAGCATTCTCATCAGAGAGGATGGAGGAAGATCAAAACTCAAAAACCTGCAGAACAAGCATATAAACATGAGCTTTTTCCATCTGCTCAGGTAAGTTTCCCACATGGTGTCATTTTCAAACAAAGGAGGGGCCATTCATGAATTAAATGAGAATGCATGGTAAATTCCAATTCAGTTCCTGGAGTTGCAGCTGGAGTTGGAATTGCAACCAGCTCTAAGGAAATAGAATTGGAATTTAATTTGAATGACAGGAAACAGAATTCCATGAAATTCCACTTCTAAGAGAGGTTGTCTTGACTTGCTAAACATTATATTTGAACTGTTTTTATTTGGATTTTTAATAATAGAGGATGGTGGTCACCCTAGATTGCTAGAGGCAAATTCTTTCTCAAAGTAACTCAGAAATGGTTGCCATATCTTGTAGAACTTCTGAGAGGAGCGACTTGCTAAACATTATAAATCAAACATTATGAATCAAATAAAAGACAGTTAAACAAATCAAATACATTCAATCATAATGCATGCATTACGATTACATGTTATGCATTAAAACCAAATGAATGTCCCTTTAACATTTTATGATATTCAGTATTGCTAATAAATAACACTTTCATTGAATTTCATTGAATTAAATTCAACCCTAACCCTGAAATTCCAGTTCAGTTCCAAGTCTTTTTCAATTGATGAGTTCATTCATGAAATGACCCCAACCCTGCTGCATCTTCTTGCAGGAGCATAACTGATCTCACCCCAGAAACCAAATCAGAAATGTATTCTTGCACATCACCCCAGGCTCATACAGTAAAAACGTGTTTCTGCTCCTGGGGGCCAAACAGAAGTAGCCCCACTCCCCATTTCTGACAGTCTTACAACCCAGATCTTATAGTGAGAGAAAAGCGAGCCATACTCACCAGTCTTGGGGAGCAGTTGTAGTGCGGGCGACGGTGCAGTGGGAAGAAACACAAAGACGAGACTGTTGGAAAGCAGGTCAGTCTGCTGTGGAAGCTGCATAGGCCCCGGCCACGGGACTTTCCCCCACTGTCAATATTGATATTGGCCTTTAGAAAACACACTCCTTTACTCTCGCCGGAAGATGGTCGCTTTTTTGGGGCTTTTTCTTCAGTATGCCGTACTGAAACACACACAGAACTACTGTGGCCACTGGAAAAGAGCAGCTGGCAATTAGGCTTGAACCTGTAACCCTTCAGCCACATATGAAATGAAATATTATCAACATCATCAATAACAACAGCAGCCACAACAACATTAATTCATTTCAATATTTTCTAAATTGCAAAATAATTTATTGTGCCATATCTCAGCCTTGTATGACATATTGGTTTGCTCTGCTCCTGCAAGTACTGAGTCTTGATCATACTTTTATTGCTGTGTAGATAAATCTGTCTTGAATGTTACACAGCAGACCAAAATCACTGAAGCTCTGTAGCAACTGATAATGTAATAACTAGTCAAAATGAAATAAAAATGTCCCTCTAAATGGGTTGAAAATGTTATAAAACCTGTCAATGTAATAAACTACCAGATAATGTAACAACATCACATAACGTTATTACATTAAACACCAATTATTACTTTATAGTAATACTTTATATCAGTTACATATAGGTAACTGATGATGTAATAATAATACTGAATAATAATGTAACAACTTCAGATATTACATTATCAGTCATAAATGTTGTCCAGGTAAACCCATGGCAAATGATTTCACACGTCTTGGATTCTTTTGGCCTTCTTCAGCATATAGATAAGGCTACCCATGTACTAGGGCATACTCTTGACCTTATTATGTCTTATGGGTTTTCTATTGACAATATTAATATTGAAGATGCATGTTTTTCTGATCACCTGCCTATTGTATTTGATGCCACCTTAACTAGTCCTCTGTGCACTGTCAAAGCCCCTGGTTACTATTCCCGCTACATAAATTCTCTCACTACAAATCAGTTTGCTGAAGCCTATCAAAGAAATGCCATTGCAACCTCTATTTCTTCTGCTGCTGAGCTTCTTTCGAGCCCAGATAAATTAATTTCTCTCTTCCATTCATCCTGCTCAGATATCCTGGACTCTGTAGCCCCCTTTAAACACAGACACCCTAAATTTAAATCCCACCAGTGGTTGGACGATTCAGCCCGTTCTCTTAGGCAGGCCTATCGGAAAGCTGAGCGGAGATGGAAAAAAGATCACCTCTCAGTTTCATTTGAAATATTTAAAAACTGTCTGTCTAATTTCCAAACAGCAGCCAAAAAAGCCAGGGCTACATATTTCTCTGAGATAATCAGTAAACATTCTCATAGACCTAAAATTCTGTTCAGCACTATAAATTCCGTCCTCAATCCCCGATCTCTCACGATGTTGAAGCATCCACGGACATCTGTGAGAATTTTTGAGGTTTTTCACTGAAAAAATTGAAAACATCCGATCACTGTTCCCTCCCCCTCTCTCTGACACCCCGCCCCAAAGCGTAGGGGGCTCGCCTACCTTTAATCATTTTCAACCGGTTTCCTTGTCTGAGTTGAGGAACATAGTTATGCACATGAAACCCACTACCTCCCCCATGATGTTGTGCCCTCCCATATCATAAAAGATACTTTTGATATAATTGAACCTAGCATCCAAGTTATTATTAACTGGCACTGTCCCCGCATGTTTTAAATACGCAGTTGTCCAGCCTCTGCTCAAAAATCATAACCTTGACGTTAAATGTTTAAATAACTATCGGCCCCTCTCTAAATTGCCATTTGTCTCAAAAATAATGGAGAAAAGTGTTCTGTCACAACTACAACCATTCCTGAATACCAACGAGATCCTTGATCCATTTCAATCAGGGTTCAAAGCCCTCCACAGCACTGAAACAGCTCTGTTAAAAGTGACAAACGATCTGTTACTCTCTGTTGACTCTGGGGAAAATGCCATCCTGGTTTTACTAGATCTTAGTGCTGCCTTCGATACCGTGGATCATGACATCCTTTTGGCACGTCTCGCACAGTGGGTTGGTATTAGGGGCACAGCACTAAACTGGTTTAAATCCTATCTTAAACATAGGACATTCTCAGTAGCTATAGGTCAGTTTTCTGCTTCCTCTGCCCCTGTCACCTATGGGGTCCCTCAGGGATCCATCCTGGGGCCAGTTCTATTTTGTATGTACATGCTCCCTCTTGGAAACATTATTAGGAAGTATAGCATCTCCTGTCACTTTTATGCTGATGATTCACAACTGTACCTCCCACTAAAATCTAGGGATTCCCTACAGCCTCTCCTGGACTGCTTCAAGGATATTAAAGGCTGGATGGCAAATAATTCAGCTACTGTTTAGCTTCAGCTAAACAGTAATAAAACTGTAATTATCTTTGGTCCCTCTCAGTCCAGAAGCCATCTTGCCAGTAAGCTAGGCCACCTCACCCCGCATGTGAAGTCACATGCAAAAAACCTGGGTGTTATCCTTGATTCTGAGCTCTGTCTCGTTAAACAAATCAGTTCTGTTGTTAAAAATAGTTACTATCAGTTAAGAAACATTTCCAAACTCAAGCCAAATCTGTCTTTCAATGATATGGAAAAAGTAATTCATGCCTTCATTACATCACGACTGGACTATTGCAATTCCCTTTATTTAGGCCTTCCCCAGTCTTCATTAACTCGCCTGCAGATGGTCCAAAATGCAGCTGCAAGGATGTTGACTGTTACTAAAAAGTGTGAGCACATCACCCCAGTCCTAGCCTCTCTTCATTGGCTCCCTGTCCATTTTAGAATTCAATTTAAGACCTTGCTGATTGCTTTCAAAGCTCTTAAAGGTCAGGCCCCATCTTATATTACAGACCTTATTCAGTGGCACTCAGCTCCTAGGTCTCTTAGATCTGACAACAAATTTCTCTTGCATGTCCCACAGTCACAACTAAAACTAAAAGGTGACAGAGCCTTTGCAATTGCTGCTCCATGATTGTGGAACCAGTTGCCGTTAGACATTAGATGTGCTCCCTCCATCTCTGTTTTTAAATCTAGGCTGAAGACACATTTTTATTCTCTGGCCTTTTTGGCTCACTAATCTTTTAATCTGTTGTCATGTCTATAACTCTGTATTTTATCCCTTGTTGTTGCTTATTGTTGTCGTTGGTATGTTTCTCCTTGTGTTTTACTTTTACTTTGTATTTTAATGTTCTTTTGTACAGCACTTTGGTCAGCTCAAGCTGTGTTTAAATGTGCTCTAGAAATAAACTTTACTTACTTACTTTGAGCTTTTTATAATATACAAATGCACAGAGAGAAATTTAAGAAAAAAATAAATTGGAAGAACAAAACACAAAGACCTGTATAACATGGATGACTGTTAATCATCCATACATGCTAGAATAGTCCTTGTCAACAATGTCTGTAGCTGCCAGAACTGAATGTCCACCAGATCCAAAATTGTCCTGAGGTCAGAGGAAATCATACATAACCATGATCAGAAGATGACCAGTGAATATGCAATGGAAAAATAAATGCAAAGTAGATTAGATCAAGATAAACAAATTAAATGTACAATGGGGCATACTCATCAGGGCACATATAGACCAACACATACACAAGACCCATACATCAAACACCCCGTCCCCTAATATGATCAATGAAGGGTCCCCAGATCTTCAGAAACCTTGAGTGAGAATTAGATGTGGAGTACCTTATCTCCTCTAAATACAAACAGGAAACCATGTCATTATGCCATTTCTTTTTTTGTAATTAAATGTTTTTTTTTTTTACATTTTTAAGTTTCCCTTTAAGCCATTTCTTGAAGCAAGGAGGGGAGGTTGATTTCCACTCTCTCAAAATAACCCTTTTAGCTATAACCATGTCAAACATGAGCGCCTGTTGGGTCTCGTATGGTAGCTCAAAGGCACTCTCAGAACATCCCATAATGGCAGGAACACAGTCGGGGTTGATCTGCTTACCAGTTATTACACTAAACCATTGAAATACTTCCTCACAAAATTTCAGCAATTTTGGGGCACGACCAAAACAGATGAGTTAATGTCCCATGTCCCGATTTACACTTGTCACATGTGGCTGGAATAGAAGGGTAGATCTTATTCAGCTTGGTCTTCGAAAAGTGTATGCGATGTACAACCTTGAACTGTATGAGCTGGAGCCTAGCATTAACATAAAACCTTTGATTCTATCTAACCCTTCATCCCAAAGCTCATCAGATATCTCAGAACCGATTTCCATACTCCATGCCTCCTTGAGATGGTTAGAGGGGGTGGTCACTGTGAAAAAATCGACAAACTGTGACACTAAGTGTTTGGAGGTAGGGGCCTGAGACATAAGGTTGTAAAAGACATGTTGGATAGGCAACAAGTCAAATTGAGCAAGAGACTGCCTTACAAAGTTTCTGGCCTGTAGGTGATAGAAAAAGTGACTATGAGGGAGACCAAATTTAGCTTGTAATTGAGTGAACAATGCAAAATGTTTGTCAACATAAAAATCTTTAATTACACATAAGCCCTTCTTTGCCCAGGCAGTAAAAACAGCATCCGTTTGACCTGGTTTAAAATTATGATTGTGGCAAATTGGCGCGTACACCGAGGTGTCCGAGAGAGTCAGCACCCCCTTGATTTGCCTAAGAATCCTTATTGAGTTACTCAATATAAAATAATCTTTTAGTTGCTTTAATGATGGATTGACCTTAGAGAATACAACAGCAGACAGGGATGACTTAGCCAGTGTAACAGCCCTATGTGCCTCCAACTCAACCTTGGAAATACATTATCCCCCACCCCAGTAGAAGGGGAGCCTAGATGCCAGAATACCATGGCTCTGGCATTACAAACCCAATAATAATGTCGAAAAACTGGAAGCCCTAAGCCTCCATCTGTCCTGGGTTTTGCAAATGAGCTTTGGAGATGCGATGGGACTATATGCCCAGATGAACGGCAAGATTATAGATTCCAAGGTCTTAAAAAATGAGGATGTAAGAAAAATGGGTATATTTTGAAAAAGATAGAAATTTAGGGAGTACCACCATCTTATTAGCATTCACCCGACCTATCATAGATAATGGTAAAAGCTTCCAATTTTCAATGTATTTTCTGAGCTTCATAACCATATCTAGGTAATTGAGCTTGAATAAATGCTTTGGATTCCTGGAAATTTTCAGACCAAGATAGACAAACTGATCAGTCAAGATTTTAAAGGGCAGGTTGTTAAGAAAACTTGAGTTTAAATCATCAGTAAGGGGCGTAAAGAGACTCTTTTCCCAATTAATAGAGAAACCTGATATCTTACCAAAATCCCCAGTCAGACTTGAAGAAGAGGAAGAGAGGTCTTCTCGTCAGAGAGACTCAGGATCACATCATCGGCATACAAGCCAATAAGGGACTCCACAGTGCCCAATTTTATTCCTGTTATTTGTGGGTTAGTCCTAATAGAAATAGCCAAAGGCTTGAGCGCCAAATCGAAGAGCATCGGAGAAAGACAACATCCCTGTCGAGGCCCACGATGTAATAGGAACTGGGTGGATTTATCATAGTTGGTTAACACAGCAGACCTGGGACAGGCATAAAGCATTCTAAGCAAAGCCATACATTTTTCACCAAATCCAAAACATTCAAGAACAGCAAACATATATTTCCATTCAATTTGGTCGAACGCCTGCTGTGCATTTAGAAAAATTATGGCAGAATTAGGTGCTTTAGCTGAGTACATTACATTTAACAGGTGGCGAACATTTTAAAAAGAGTATCTATCAGGAATAAAGCCTGATTGATCAGGATGTATGAGGGAGCCAATATGTTTATTCAATTGGTTAACTAAAACCTTTGCAATTATCTTTTGGTCGCTGTTTAGAAAGCTTAAATGCCTATAAGAAGCTGCATTAGTTCCATCCCTATCTTTTTTCAATAAAAGACATATGTTTGCTTAATATATTGTGCCAGGAAAAATTCCAGTTTTTACAGAGCAGTTGATCATTCAAAGCAGCAATGCTATTGTTTCTGAGCGTTAATTTGATCCCAAACCATCAGGGCCAGGAGCTTTACCATTAGGAAATGAACATATTGCCGATTTGATTTCTTCCAACGTAAATGCAGTGTCCAGCTCCTTTACGGCATCTGTGCTGAGAACAGGCATCTCTACAGCATTAAGAAAGTCGGCAATGTCAGAATTAGTGGCTGTGGATCTAGAGGAATATAACTGTGTGTAATACTCCAAAAACCTACCATTTATTTGTTTAGGATCTGTAATCAATTGCCCAGAACTGGAACAGATTTTGTGAATTGCCCTATCAGCTTACATGTTTATGTTTTAGAAGCTGAGCGTGATATGAATATCAACACAAGCCCCTATTTGGACGGGGTTAGTTATGTGCTGCATACATTTGAATGTACAGTCGAGGGAATCGTCATCATGAGCAGTCGGGAAGGAGGAGATCACTCCAGGAACAGCAGGAGGATGGAGATTTAAATTCATCTGACGTGGCTGGACACCTCAACATTGGAGTTGTTGGCACATACTCAGAGTAAAAATAGATCTGAATGGGGTCGGGGCATGGTTGATGGGCTGGGGATTTGGATGGATTTATAATATTCACTTGTATTTACTAATGTATATGTAGGCCTAATCAGTAGAATATGTAAAAAAAAGAGTAAAAGCATGTATGAAAATGTCCAAGTTTATTATTATGTTAGTTCAGTAAGTGGCAGGTTAATGTAATCAGGGCAGTAACACTCCTGTCTGGCTGGCCAAAAGGCTTCCCAGTTCAAGCTGCAAATGTGAGAAGTGAGTCACTTGTGGTATAAAGAGGCTTTTTTAGTATTGTACGACATATGAGGCCTTTTTCCTATGGTGAAGACGGGGATAAAGGCTACTTTGAAGAGGATCACATCCCACCACTGGAGTCTCTGAGGAGGGCAAGAGACCAGCCTGAGTTTGATTCAGCTGTTAATTTTTCCAGTGCAAATGATTGAGATCAGCAATCAACAAGACTAGTGTGTTGAGAAATGTACATGTGATGTTTCACTCCAAGCCAAGACAAGTCACCATGACACTGCAGTGTGCGCTCTGCTGCTCTCAGTACTCTGCTGGTACATATTTCAGGTCAAGGCAACTGGCTTCATTCAGAATAAAATGGTGTTCTCATCTGTGAAGGCTTTATCAAAGTTCATGTACACTGATAACAGACGGATGTTTTTAGAGGACTGATAACCTACACATTCAAAAGTGCATTCAGTAGCATCCATAAGTAGCCTGTCTTCAGTTCAGTGCAAGACCTGAAAGGAAGCTGAACACTTGTGAATGACTGGAGTGCTCCCTAAAGATGCAGAGAAAAACTTGCACTAACCATTTCACTCTGCACACCCCAATATATCTAGCCTGCTTCACTTCACTGTACTGCTCAAACTCAAATATATATGACAAGAAACAAACAACCTGCCGCATGGTGCTGAAGTCAAATCCATCCAATCTGTAGAACATTACTAAATCGAATAAAATATGAACAGAATTGATTCATATTGTGTGGGTCTAGTGTATGCTAACTCTCAGATACAGCAAATGTAACTACGCTTGGAAAGGCAAAATGAAACAGAGCTAATCATTCAAGGAAACTACAGACAGAGGTTGGCAGTATAGTGTTGAAATGACAAGTGTTTGATTCAATGTTCATTTAATTCAGTAAGAAAATGTGCACTGAATATAGAAAAGCCAGGGTGCAGGGTGATAGAACGTTAACGTTGTTGAACGTTGGTGCAAAATGGCCACACACACATTAGCCTTGACTAATGGAGTGATTAACTATTAATATCATAATTAGGCTGGACACACCTTTCCCTGTTACCTGGAATCATTGTTTTTCTCATTAATTTTTATTATCAAGTACAAGTTTTGTCATTATTGAAAGACTGGATAATGTACTTCAGTTTGATATCACATTATCCTGTGTAAAGAAGTGAAATAGGACCTAGCCTCTGTTTGAACTATATAGGCAGACTTACAGTAAGCTGAATTTAGTAAACTCTGTTTTAAAAAACAACAAAAATCAACTTACTAAGTGTTTATTATATTACAGTCATGTTATTTTCTTTCCCTGTGGCTCCTGTTCTCACTATGACATCACATTGCAAATGGAACATGGATGATATAGTTCTGGAAGCAATGGGCATAATTTGACCACTACTACTCAGACACACACTGCAATCTGTTCTCTTGGAGTTATTACTAATTACTCAGTTACTTAGTTATTACTAGTTTTCCCAAGCATTACCATGGCTGATCGAGAGCCAAAGAACAACTTTTTTCAGTTCCGGAAGAGGAACAAGAAACGGCACCACAGTCTGCACGGCTCTGATAATGATGCTGATGTAAGTTTGACCTGCTCTTACTAACGTTATGCTCTGACCGTCCTGCTGTTCACATCTCAAAGTTTGCTTTCATAGAAATTTTCCTAGAAAAATATTCTAATTTTTTTAGTTTTTGAAATGAACTTGTTTAACTCTGTAATTATGCCATATTATTATGTTTTTTATATTGACATTGTAAGTTATTTCAATAATTGGAATTGGTTTATAACAACTGTAATCAGTGAACACTGTCAGCTGAGTCTTAACTGTTTAAACTGAAAAACTACACGTTGCATTACAGTGTTACATGCAGAGCCACTCAGGACAGGTAGAGTCACCTCACCTCAGTGAGCGGGAGGCTCTGGCTGCCAGAGCAGACAGGATGTGTGCCTGGCAGGAGGCGCGCACCAAGGCTGTTCTGGAGAGGGTGGGACGCTCCTTCCAGCCTGAGCGGCCCCCTTCACCTCGACCCTCAGTCCTCAGGAGGATGCAGAACGCTGTTCTGGCCCCCATGAGGAACCTGGTCCAGAAAAAGTGGTTTTACCCCATTGAGCCCATCCAGACTGGGACCAGCAGTGGTGAAGCCTACATCCCTGCTCCTCCTCCCACTGGCTCCGTAAAGGACAACCAGAGGAAGAGGAGCGTCAAGACGTCGGCGGCACGAAAGACGTCCAAGACCCAGAATGTAAGGGCCGATGAGGACGACTTCTGGTCCATGATGGAAGATGAGGCCACGCGTACTCATCTGAGGCAGGAGGCCTGGAAGGTGGCTGAGTTGATAGCCAGAGACGGGAGGCCCAGCACCGCCAGGTCCACCGGCTCTCTGCACAGTTTGGATCGTGTGGACACAGAGACTCCCGCTGAGCTGCGGGGCTATCTGCAGGTCAGCAGCCCTGCTGAGGTGTCCCGCTCTCAGCCGGCTCACACTCCCACTCCTCCTCCTGCTGCTCCCACAGCCAGGAGGAAACTGTCCCGTCCCGGGAGGTTCCTGAGGCTGCCAAAGGCTGCCGGTGGAGCAGGTGAGTCCCTCTATGCACATACTGTTGCTGTGAACTTCTACTGAAGTGAATTCCTACCCTTCCTCTATTATAAATGACTGTTGACTTGATGCTGTAATCCATACATTTCTCCTACTTTTGATTCATACATTCTCCTTAACATGTCTTAGTGTTGGAGTTGTCAGCTTGCTATGTTGACATAACCTCATTAGCTATATTCATATTTATATTCTATGTTCTTTTCTGTATCCCATTACCATTTGCTGCTGCAGCAAACCAATTTCCTCAAACAGTTTATTAAAGTTTCATCTTGTCTTGAAGCCACATGATATTATTGCACAGAATCATTGATTTTGTCAGCACAATTCCTCAGGTGGAGAGAAAGAACTAGGTGAAGATAGATGAATGTGATGAATGGGTACAAAAGGTGAGTGATGAGCATCTTGCTCCTAATCTGAACAGATAAGCAGGCAGTCACTGAGCCAAGGGTCCAGGTAGAAGATCAGGATCAGGATCAGGATCAGGATCAGGATCAGGATCAGGATCAGGTCCAGGTCAGATTGCAGCCCCTGGCCAACCCTGAACGAAGCCTTGAGTTGAGCTTCAAACTGCTCAGCTCAGACGACTGGTGAGGATTTTACTGTAGTTAGAGAAAGATTCATGTTTTGATCAACATACTGTAACCTGCCAGGAGCCAGCAGCCTGTTGCACCAGCTGAACCTCCAGTACACTCAATCTTCAGTTAGGGTGTAGAGTCTACACTAAATGTTCTGTTGAAACCAGTTTGACACTAAAGCTGTGTCTTTGTTTCATTGCACCATGTAAGGTACATCTTCTAGCAGAGCATTAAGAGACCACTAACCAAATCATTGTCATAGACCGTGATGTTTTCACCCTCTGTGGCCAATAGAGTTCGAGCCAAAATCAGTTTCTCCTGTCCAAATGAACAGCAGTCTAGTTAATGTCAGCTAACTTACAGGGTAGTGAGAGAAAAAGAGGAAATTAACATCACCAAACATCAACAAATTGGTACCTTTTCTACAAAGTATTAGGATTAATTTTAAAGAAGACTATTTCAGTTGTTGCAACTGTTAAATGTTTAATAATGTGTGAACTCAGACTTAGACTAATACTCAGCATTTATGTTCAAACAAGCCCACATTTGAACTTCAGTTTAACTGCCAGGTTTGCAAGGAACATTTGTTTTGTACTTGAAGTCATGTAAAGTACAATTCAATAATACTTGTCACTGAAACACAGGGAGAAGAAAATTGATGGCTTGACATCTGTTCGAGCTTTGGCACAGCACCACTCAGCAACACTGGAGGCCAAACTCCATGAAGTGTGTCAGGCCGTCGTTGAGGAGGTATTGTTGCCGTTTGCCTCTTTGGCGCTTTCTTTGCCTCTTTGTTTTTGTGGTTCATTTATTTTTCATTTGCATGTGTGTTAGAAGTCTAGCCATCACTGGTGATCTTCATTGTCGCTCTCCAGGTGAAAAACCTGCGCTCTGCAGTGTCCCGTGTTGCCATGGTGACCCTCGGGGACCTGTTCGTTCACCTCCAGAGGGCCATGGACTGTGAGGCAGAGGAGACGGCCCGCATTCTGATGCTCAAAGTGGGCCAGTCCAACGCCTTCATCCAGCAGCAGGCCAACCTCGCCCTGGATGCCTTGGTGCACAACTGCAGCCCCGGCCGAGTCATGATCGCTCTGCTGAACGGAGGGCTGAGGTAGAGAGGAGAGAACAGGCTGCATTCACTTTATCACAATTTATTAAATGAAATGAAACAACATGAGCTTAGTCACCAGCTTCTGTAAATCTCACATCCCCATTACTTTGTCCCTCCTCAGCCACCGTAGTGCTGCAGTGAGGGGGAGTGCAGCTCAACACCTCCACCAGCTGGCTGACGTCCTCGGAGCTGCTCGAGTCCTAACAGGCAGGAAGAACTTCACCGAACGCTTCCTGGTTGCAGTCAGCAAAATGGCTCTGGACTCTGCAGCGGAAGTGAGGTGGGATGACTGAACTGTAAAGTTATGCATTTAGGTCACGAGGTTCAGAAATGCATTTTCTTATGATTTGTGGTTTGGGGCACCACCATGAAATCATGTTTGTTTATTTAACCTTTTAGGAATCTCAGTTCCACTTATCTGTGCATTGTGCTTACACTCTAAAGATAAAAGTAAATGAGAAGTCAATTTCTCCACAGGCACCACGGACGAAACATCCTCCAGGAACTTGCCCTCCATAGCAGCTTCCCAAAACTGTGGGCGAAGACGGTCCCTCAAAAAGACAGAGCTTTCCTGGACACAGTCATCAGGAAGCTGACTGTGAAGTAGAGTGGACCTTCCCTCTGGGTTGATGAGAGGAGCAAAGACATGTATTGGATTTCTGCAATATACATATGAAATGGAAATATGCAACATTGTTATAACAAGACTTGACATGTTGATTGTGTAAAAGTATATATTTTTTTTGAATATTTTATTTTTATTTTCATCTCCTCTACAGCCTGATCTCCTCTACCGGCTACCAGCTACCGGCTACCAGCTACAGCCTGATCTCCTCTACCGACTACCATTACCTACTCCTGGACTGGCTGGGCCTGATTCCGACAGTTTTGAGCTGCTGACAGCCGCTGTGTGGACACCACAACACGGCTAGCGGAGCTAACGGCATAGCGTTAGCTGCCCTACCGTAACTGCTGCTGCTGCTGCTACTACCGCTACTACTACCTTCATACTCATTCATGGCTCCACTCACCTCTCCTCCTGACTGTTCCGGCTGTCACCATCTCAGCCAAAAGATCGTCGAACTGGAAGGAAGAATATCAACGCTCCATCAAATAAGAGAAGGAGAGGAACTCTTCGATTCTCTCCTGCTGGCAGCGGCGTTGCGGGCGGCCGAAAACACCACCATCCCGTGGTCCGGCACCAACGCCACCAACATCCTGACAGCCCCGGTGGAGCATCCCTGGCCGAGATTGGGAGCAAAACCCAAATCCATCGCCTGCTCGACACCCTGTGCTCCAAACCCCTGGACTCTTGTTCCGGGGAAAAAACAGCAAGGGAGGGATTCTCCCCACGCCTCTCCAGATTGGTAATCGCTTCCAGGTTCTGGACGAGCCGGATAAACCTTCCTTCCCATCTCACCAAGATCCCCTGCCTGGTCCCTCTAGATCACCTACCGTTCCAGAGGCGGCTGATGTCCAGCGTCGGGGGACTCCAACCCACCGCCGCCCTACCAGGCCGCTGATGGCCTACGGAGCTGCTGTCCGCTCTCGCCGCCTCCATCAGCAGGAGCCGACTCCTCCATCAATGCTCATTATTGGTGACTCAATAGTCAGAAATGTGAGAGTCAATAGAGCTCATACTCTCTTTTTCCCAGGTGCTACAGTATAGGACATCGCTGAAAAAGTCCCAGACATAATAGAATCCTACCCTGAGGTTGACAGGATCGTATTGCACGTCGGTACAATTGACACTCCAAAACAGCAGTCCGAACTGTTAAAACGAGACTTCGTCCATCTCTTTAATGTCCTCAAACAGTCCCATAGTAGTGTTTACATCTCCAGCCCAACCCCCACTCTCGGCCGCGGAATGGGGCGTTTCAGTAGACTGCTCAGCCTCAACACCTGGCTCTCGTCTGCAAGTGACACCCACAGCGTGCATTTTATTGACAATTTTAATCTCTTCTGGTCATCTTTTCGGTGCAGATGGTCTTCATTTGAATAAAGCTGGAGCGTGGGCGCTTTTTGCCAACCTAGCATACAGCATCTACCATCCCCTTGCTCCCATGTCCACCTCCCCGGTCCTAGTCCCTACCACAATGGTTCCACCTCGAACACCGGTACATTTTCTACCAGGCTCGGACCTTCTAATGACATTTTCATCATTCCTGTCAGGATTAGCAAAAGACAGTCGCAGGTAAATATTATAGTCCAGAACAATCTTGTTGATATTATGCGACCGCTTACACTTGATGCGAGACTGCCCATCCATAGCAGAGGAGTGAATCTCCTAAACATTCGCCCACTGGAATACGCTCAAGTCACGGCAACCGGCCGTTTGCTTTAAGGCGAAAATGGCCCTTATTAATGCTAGGTCTGTGTCTAATAAAACATTCATTTTAAATGACTTTTTTACCTCCGGTGATTTGGATTTTCTATTTTTAACAGAGACATAGACTGGTGATGGTGAGTCAAACATTTCTGGTGAACTGTGTCCAGCAAACTGTTCCTTCATTAGTACCCCTAGGTGTGTTGGCAGAGGGGGCGGAGTGGCTACGGTTTTCAAGAATTGGTTTAAATTACAGACACTTTCTTTCGGGAGCTATTCTACATTTGAATCACAGACTGTAAAAATAGAATCTGTGGCTAACCCTCTAGTCTGTGTCTTGGTCTATAGGCCTCCCAAGCCGGTTAAGGACTTTATAACAGAATTCTCTGACTTCCTATCTCGTATTGTTCCATTGCATGATAGACTGTTGATCTTGGGTGACTTTAAAGCCTCTGGAAATGTGGCTTGAAATAGTAAAAATGCATATATCAAAGTTGAGTGTCTCAAGCATCCACAAAAATCTGAGTGAAAATAAACGTTCATAACTATTAGAAAACCTATTTAAAAAAACAGCTAATTTTGCTGTTTAGACCATTTCTCAAGACTGTGTAGGCGTGGCAGATCACGTTCAGTTTCACAATCACAATTTCATTCGTAACCAACCAAAATAATTAGTTCAGAGAGCTAATACTTTTAGTAAAAACTCAATTGCAGCTAGTGGACTTTTAGATTGCTAACGCTTTTAGCATAACTCAATGGAGTTGAACATAGCAAAAATTAGCATCACAGCTAGCGGACATCTTCTCTAGTTAGCTGCATGCTAGTGTAGTAGATGGATTTCTGCTCTCGTGTTGTGTAGCTAGTGAGTGAGACACACATCAGAGTTGAGGATCTGTGGAATTTATTCTTCACAAGAAAAAAAGAAAACACGGGCGTCACACGTGCACGAGTCATCTGCATCTCTCCACCATACAGCTCAGAGTGGTTACACTAGTTTGACTCGACTCACCAGTGCAGAAGGTTTTGTTGAATCTGTTTCTTTTTCGCTCAACAACAACTGACAACTGACGTGGATTTTTTATGATTGGTTCGCAGAATTAATTGCTAATAAATGTCTGAGCATAACCAAGCCCAATTCAAAGCCAATATCAGGAAAGTTTACAAAAACTTAAATGACAATATTTCGAATTTGGATTGAAACTTCTAATACTTTTTAGATGCTTACTATTATGTACATAAGACCCTAAATTACATAGTTAGAAGGTTATTGTGGATTTGGGTTTCCAGAGGCTTTAAGTACTAATGTGCGGAGCGGTCGGCACGCATGGGACTGTTGTGTCTCGAGTGTCTCTCACCACTGCATGTCCTCATGCTGTCAAACCCTGGCTCCTTCCCCTTAACAAGATAACAAAAAATCCATTATTCTCCAAGCTCAGTGCTCTCAGCATCTGCCTGGCATCTATTATGAGATAATTAGCTTTAAGCCTCACACAATGCAATGGGAGTCAATCAATGGTATGAATTTCCTCCCCTCCCCATGGTAGAATGAAACTCAGGCACGTTGATGAATGATGTGAGGCATGTGAAAGTAGGGCCTTTAAGAGTCTGTATTGTATGTTATGACGTTCAAAGACACCAAGTCAGATTTCTTCAAGGTTACACTGCAAAGGGCAACGCGGTAATCCCGTTCAAAGCTTGTGTAAAACTTGTGTGAGGCGATGATTCTGATTGGATTTGCAACACCTAATCTCACAAAATGGTTGTAGGCATGAGAATAAAACACATTCATGTAATATTATTGAAGTTATTAACTATCCTAACAGCTCTAAAATTCAAACATTTGTTAATTAATGAATGAGCATTAATGAATATCAAAAAAGAGTGTTGTTCCTATAAGGTTTTGAAACTACACCCTTCATTTCCTGACATATCCTGCTCTGTGGTTGTTTGATTGCTGTTTATATCCAAGGTTGTCTCCTGTCCATCTAGTATGTCCAAGCATCTGCAGCAGGCAGTGCCGCTGGTGGTACATTGTCTTGTAGTGTGGTGCAGATGTGGTTACTACAGAATTTGAATAGTTTCATTTCAAATCTGTGCCGGTTACGCTCTCTGAATCACAATGCACTGACTGTATAGGGGACGGGCTCAGTAGCGGCCAGCGGAGAGTTGAGCCTTTTGCAGCAAGACGGCTTTGATAATCAAATATCTGGGCTGAGGATTACACTGATAGACCATATGGCTTGGAATTTGAAAAGGAGAGAGGGAATGAGGGAGCGAGGGAGTCTGATAATGGGCAGAGAGAAAAGGGGGAAATAATGAGAGAGAGAGAGAGAGAGGTAACAGCTCAACTGAGGCAGGATGAGAGAGTTGAGTGAGAGAGTGAGTGAAGGAGGGAAGGAGTGGGCAGGTGTGAACAAATGAATAAGAGGCAGAAACATCTGGAGAAACGGAGCGAGAGGAAAAATAGTTGGAGAAAGAGAAAGAAAGAGGAAAAAACGGAGACTCCTCTCTAGCAGAAGAAAGGCGGGAGCGAGAAAGGCAGGAGATGAAGAGAGAAAGACAGCCGGCCAGAAAGACAGAAAGAAGCAATTGTAACTCTGCAGCCCCAGCCTGCCTGCATCCTAAGCAGTCGCCGCACCGGCAGAAGAAAGGCTTGTGTTGACTCTTTGAGAAACCCTTTGATAAACATGGCTACTTAGATAGAAACACACGCCACATTCTTCAAACTCCTGGGAGGATAGGACTGACATTTCACTCTGGCTTCTCTGTCAGTTAGTTCTGGCATTTCAAGGAGAGGGAGAAGAGATGCCACAAGTGTTTCCTAGCAACAGTTCGCAGCAAAAAAAAAAAGAAAAAAACTCCCCCTCCCACCTGCTCTCTATACCCCCTCCACCCTCCTTTAAACTCCCTCCTTCCCAGAGGTACGAGATGCAGCAATGCACCACTTGCTTCAGACCTGAAATACATTCTAATTCTCCTGACTCTCCCCCCTCCCTCTCTCTCTCTCTCTATCTCTCTCTCTCTCCCTCTCTCTGTCTCTCTCTCCCTACATCTCGCTCCTGTTCCCTTCAGCAAACTGCCACGGCTGCATCAAATGACATTCAGGCCCCTGTCATCTGTAAAGAAAAAGCACACAGTGAGGCTATTCCCTGTGAAGGTTGAAGGCACTGCAATTGAGAACTGGCGGCAGACAAAATATCGAAAGAACGCAGTGATATTTCACCCTTTTACAAGCCGTGCAGTTACTTGGCAAGAGCCAGGACTTTTTCTCGTTCATTTCATTTCATTTTTTTTTTTTGGTGCTTCTCTCTGTCGCTCAGGTGAAAGGAACATCTCACAAAAAAACGGCTTGTGAAAAGAAAGCGCTATGTGTCTGATGATGGATCGGAGAGGCTCTTGCGGGTCTAAATCAGCTTTCTCAACACAGCGGCCCAGTCACGCCCACTTGGCTCTGTCGATTTGTAAACATATTTGAGGGACTTGGGGAACGTGGGTTTAGCCAGGCTGAGCAGACAAACAGAGCGCCTCAGGGGCAGGGATGAACTCCGGGTGATACCGGCGGTGGCAGACAGGGGGCGCCAAAGTCTGGATAATGTCTTCCACTAATGGCGTTTCTATGTACGCCTGGGGAGGGCTTTCAAGGGGTGTTAGTGGACGGACTGGAGTCTGGTCACACGTCTGGGTCCTTCTCTCTGGGTCTGCGGGGAAAAAACAACAACATCATTTAGGCTGAACATATCCTTTAAAAAATATATGAATGTCACTCAGTGTCCTTCAGCACTCGCTCCCTGTGAATTCCAGTGAACCTGCAAGTTAAAAGCCGACCTGAGCAACAGGCGGAGAGGCAACAGAGCAGAAGATTGTATGTGACTGGAATCTTAAGGCCCGTCGATCTGAAACGCACGGGTACGGATCGAATGAGGGAGGCAATGTTTACTGCCGCAATATTCTTTCAGAGCATTAAATAACATCAATTATTCTAAAATGGATGTTTTTATTGACAGAGCCTAAGGTCCATTAAACCTAGTGCTGTTCCCAGAAGTACAATAGGGATAAAAAAAATAAAAAAATGCAGAGGTGGAAGTCATATGGTTTTTTCATTTTTTCCCCTCATATTCGCTGTTCTATAACACTGTTCGCTGTAATGAAAGGTGGCATTTAGAGCAGTGTTTGTGAAAGGTAACTGCTGTGTATCTTATCTTTTTCTGTTCAAACAAATGGCTCCATTTGACACTTTGACCTCTGACATTTCCTTTCGTGTCGCTTGACAACCTCAGTTGTGAGAGAGCTAATGAAGCCCGTGACACAACAAATGCGGGGATGAAGGAGAGAAAACAAGACGGGGAGCAAAATGAGAAAGTGAGAATAGTTAGGGAGAGATACAACGAGAGGGAGAAAGATGAGAGAGAGTGAGAGAGACAGAGGACATGTGAGAATGAGAGAGCCTTAAGTTTAAAGACCGAAGCCTTTGTACTGTGCAAGAGTGGATGGAACGAGAAGGGTGAATGTGATAGGCTGAGAAGATGAATGTCACACATGTCACGGCCAATCAGGTATGGATCAAAGCCGGGTGCCGCTCGTCCATGATGGATCGGTTGGCGCGGAGGAGAGTGCGAATACGAAACACAGCGGGGAGGATGGCTAAATCACATCCCTCCGCTTTGATGAGCAGGAAGAGAGAGGTACGCAGGGAAAGATGAGGTGGAGAGCGGGGGAACAGGGAGAGGAGAGAGAGAGAGAGAGAGAGAGAGAGAGAGAGAGAGAGAGCGTGGCAGGGAGCAGAAGTGGTGGAAGTCACTGCTGTAAAACATGGCAGTCAGTCTTGTCACTCTCACTAGCATGTGATCACAGCTGGGGGGGGGGGCAAAAAGGAGAGAGGAGCGTGTTTGAACCTGCTGTTTTCCCAGAAGAAGGAGTTTGATTCAGGTTCTCTCTCCGTTCATTGAGCCTGTAGCTAAGCTGTAGATTCACACTCCAGCCTCTCAGTCTGGAAATAACCGCGCAGGAGCAGGTATCACAAGTGTGTTCTCACATGTTTAAGCCAGACCAGCACAAAATAATGTTTGCCGCATCTTAAAGTTTGTATTTTTCAACAGGAAATGACAAAAGGAGACTAAGGGATTCTAGCAGTGTGTGTTGGTCATGAAGCACATATCCCAGCTCTCTTTGCATCGATTAGCTGCACTGTGAAGTCGTATTGATGGAGCTAGCAACAGGGATGCCACCGATTTGCACAGCAAAGATTGTTGTTGCAAGCTCATATAGGAGAAATTTACACTTTTGGAAGTGCGAACAATACATAGCTACAAGCAACTCTCTCTCTCTCTGTCCTCTCTCTCTCTCTCTCTCTGTCCTCTCTCTCTCTCTCATCTTCGCAACATCTCATTTAAAACTCTGTTCATTAAGAAGTACCTAATTACACCCACATTATCTATAATTACTGTGTTTTTACATCACGCTTGCTAGATAAAACTCCTTCAATGCAGCCTCCATGTATAATTAGCCTTAGTAAGCACCTATTGCAGACATAATTAGAGCAAAATTGATTCTAATACACCTGTCTGCCACTCAGAGCAAAAGCTAGAACCTATAAAAACACAAAATAGGGATGATCATTGTTTAACTGAATAGGTTGCAATTCTACCGGGCCAACAGATGGTGAGGAGCAGAGAGGTGCAAGAATAGATGGAGCAGAACTGAGCAGAAAAAGGCAGCGTCCCGATCATATATCTTCAAAGAGAAACACACACATACAGAGAAAGAAAGATAGATTAAGAGAGTGAGAGCCCATACCGCATGACCACTTGTTGATAAAATCAAACATTCAGCTGGACACCAGTTTATCATCTGAAGAATGTTTGGAGGTATAAAATCTCTGCTGCAAAAGCAAGTCTCTCTCCAAAGGACAAAAATAAAAAAGTAAAAAAAAACGTGT
This sequence comes from Centroberyx affinis, assembly GCF_046629955.1. Lineage (NCBI taxonomy): Eukaryota > Metazoa > Chordata > Actinopteri > Beryciformes > Berycidae > Centroberyx > Centroberyx affinis. The sequence continues at coordinate 90,940 of NW_027279641.1, forward strand.
GCGGTCTGAACTGGCTTGCCTTTTGCGTCTGTCCCATCTTTCTCTCACCACGGGGACAGCAGGGGGGGTTTTGTCTGGCCAGAAGATGGCAGTAATAATCCACCAGAGGAGGCCTATGAGGCAGGCAGGAGGCACGTTGCAACAGCAGGAAACTCATAGGTTAATTACATAGCACTCTCATGCCAGGGAACGTGATCATTCAAACAGTAGCTAACTGGATAGAAGCACAGAAGAGAGATTGAGACAGAAAGATAAAGAGAAAGAGTGTGTGAGAGAGAGGGAGAGAGAGAGAGAGAGAGAGAGAGAGAGAGAGAGAGAAAGGGAAAGAGGGAGGGAAGGTAGAGAAAGAAGAGAAATCTGTTTGCTTGCTAATAATCTGCACACATTTTCTTGCTTTGCCATTACAGTTTCTGTGCCGAACATTTAATTTCTATCACTGACCGGGCGATGACAAACAAGACCTGGCAACACAGCGCTCACTGGCTTGTCTTGAGAGGGAGGAAGGAGAACAAGATAATTTTGTTGGCCAAGGTGTCACACAAAGTAACCAGAATTTCTTATTTTATCCCGTCTAGATACACACACATGCAGCCTTGTACACAGAGATATTTCATCAGTGAGGTCAGACTGCAGGTTCATCCATAGTGCAGCACCCAAGGAGCAAGTTTAGTGTTCAGTGCCTTGGTGAAAGGCACATCAGCAGTGAGGGTGTGTGATTCCAATTTTGGTGATTTTTATATTTTCACTTCAGCTGAAGGATTACATGCTCCTCAGATGGTTGAGAAAATTCTCTGACCTCTTGGGCTTATATGAAACCCAAAGAAAATCCACCGGATAAAGTCAAAAATGCATTATGATCAAGCTGAAACATTTTTCTTAGTTCCTGAAAAGTTGACATTTTGGAGATACAAGGTTTTCACCTGACAGTGACGAGATGTAAAACAATCCATCCTTTTTGTCCCCAGCTCATAGTCTAAATGCACTCTCCTATCTTCAGCTTCTCTATCTGTAGGCATAACGTGCCACACTTCTATCTCACAGTCTCAGGAAATTTCCCGAAATGAGCACAAACTCTGAAAGGCAGACAACGTGTTTTGGACACAAATAATGTGAACATTACGTTCCTCAAACCACAAAAGGATTATGTGACAACAGCACGAAATTGGACACGCCATTTTCAAGTGTTCGAGGTGAAAAAATGTTAGCAGTTGAGTTTAGGAAAGTAAAACAACTTTAGTTAACGTCGGGGTTAAGGTTAGACAACTTAAACAACTTTGGTTGAGGTTTAGGTCATAGTTAAATATGAAAACTTTTGCTGAAAATGAAAACTTCACTCGCTTTATAAAAATTCCACCCATTCACCAGCCTGACCTCCACACCTTTACCCTCCCTGACATCACTTCAATGTAAAAACTACTGCCTGCGAGGAGCACATTGTTTGTGTTCATTTCATAGAATTTCATGAGACCAGGTTTTCCACACTTCTCTTTCTCCCACAGATCCATATTCATAAAGGTTCAGATCTAAGGAGAGCAGATCAAGGATCACTGACCTGATATCCAGCCTTGACTGCTTCATTCGAGAAAACCATTTCTAAATCAACACTTCAACACTTCATGAATACCAAACCCTGGGAACTCTGCTGGTGTGTAAAAGCTTAGGAACTCTTCTGCTGGAGCTTTGATAAAACTTCTTGACTGCTTGATAAAACTCCTTCTACGCAGTCTCTCTCTGTATGTATATTTAGCCCTTGCAAGCAGCACAAATAATTCAAGCCAAATTTATTCTAACACATCTGCCAAAAAGGTAGCACCGTAAAAAATATAAAATACAAAATAAATACAACTTTTCATAGGAGTTGTTTATTCACACTCCTACTAGATAGTACAGGTCTAGCACTGATGTGATGGCCTTGACCAGCTTTGACAACCATAAAAACCCATTCTAGGCCAGCACATCCACTCTAAGAGACTGAAGTGATGAATACCAAACCCTGGTAAGCCATATTCAGAACTCTTCTATTGTACAAAACCATGGGAACTCTGATATTGGAGATTTTCTTTCTTTCTGTTTGCATGAGTATACATTTCACATTTTAGGCATTTAGATATTTACACGTATCCAGGGTGATTTACAATGAGTGAGCAGGTAGTGAGTTCTCTATGGCACTTACGTAATACAAGACTGTTAAGGCTGGACACATTAGTTGTTGTGGGGATCAAACCTGTGACTGTCCAGTTACGGGAGAGTCTTTCTAACCCAGGCTGCCCCCTCACCCTGCGTTGCAAACTGATGGCTTTGCATGGGTCTTTATTGGTTGAGTAGGTTTCAAGACTCTTAAAAGCATAGGAATCAGTTGGAAGACTCTATTCCTGAAAAGTAGATTTTTTTAGAGGATGCATGGTTATTCAAACACAACAAGACACAGCTGATCTGCAGTGATCAGGATACATGCTTTCATCTGGTTTTCAGAGCCTTCCTGTTTGACAGAGGCCTTGGCATTTTGACCTCCAATGTTAATAAAGTAAATAATGAAAGAAATATTGACTGTAGGTAAAAGAATGCACTGATGTAGATGTAGTCCATACATTTGATTACAGATGGTTAGAGATTTATTTATTTATTTATTTTTAAGGAAATTTCCCAATTATATATATTGTTTGATCAAATTTCATGTTGTCACAACCCTGGCTCAAGGGAAGGACAAAGAAGGGAGACCATGCACGGAATCAAATGTATACATATTCTGATGCTTTGCCATTCATTATTAAACCTGTTCACGGAGAATGAAAACATTTGTAATCATGCTCTCAGGGGCCGGTCAATTCATAAAGAGGGGAATGAGTGTGCAAAACAGAAAGGAACGGGCAATTATATTGATTGGTGTTCAGCGTTATATATATAATATATATATATGTATATAGCGTATTGTGTATGTGTGAGTGTGTGTGTACATATCTGTGTGGCACACTGCATTCAGTAGCTGAATAGTTAAAAATGAGAGAAAGAAAGCAAGGGAAGGGAGCGGGAGAGGAGAGAGAGAGAGAGAGAGAGAGAGAGAGACAGAGAGAGAGAGAGAGAGAGAGAGGGAGAGAGAGAGAGAGAGAGAGAGAGCTACAGTGTATGGTAATAGGCCCACAGTCTATAACAGAGCCATGGACATTGCTAAGAGGAGTCATTAGTTTCGCCAAAGTCAGACATAAAGGGTACAAAGAATGCACAGGGGCACCTTTTACTCACTTAGCACAGAAAGAATTGACCAACTTGGTAAAAATTCTCACTGTGTGTGTGCCACATCCCAATTATATTCTACTCCCATGGTGGTAATGTATTTTCCTTATCCTCCAATAAGAAAATGGCATTTTGTCATTGAACTCACCAGTGGTTTGAGTATTTTCCAGCATGGTGAGGTTAAAGCATTGGCTACACACAAATATGCACTTCTTCCATGTCACTTCACACAGTGTGACATGGGAATACAAAATGCTGTATATCAGAGTATATTAGAGAATAGCCCACTGGTGTCATTTATAGTTATAGGCCATTTACTTCTATCTACATAGTTTAAATTTCTCCCTATCATTTTGCAATTCATGCAAAATGTGTCAAACCCACTTGAAATCAACTGCTGTCCCACTTAACAAAGACACTGTGAATAAAAAGACAGGGATGTGACAATAAAGTTTGTAAGGCGACATGTTTTTGAGGAATTATTTCCTGATGGAGACTTCACTGGGCGTCAGGTGATTGACAGTAAGCACAGCTTAACGTAATCACACGGGATGTCAGCGATTGGTGAAAACATTTCTCTACATCCTATGTTTACATTGTGACAGCCACGCCCTCCAGCCTCGCTCATCCAGTCAAACAGTCTGAAATATTCTCTAGTGAGGACTCTCATGCACACACTGACTTGAAAACACTCAACTCGGGCACAATTAAATGATAAAACAGAAACTTTGACAAAACAAAGGTTTCATGTTTATTGTGATGGATTGTCTAGCTTGAGCAATTTTCAAGCCTGTGGAAGTTGTTTTTCATGCTGTACAAAAAATGAATAGCAGCAATGAATAGCAGCAAATGGCTTCAAACTGTAATTTCTCCAACTATGCTGACAGTGTGCAGACAAACCAGGAATGGCGAGGGGAAACCTAGACAAATGGCATCATTTAAATGCAATTAGAATAGAAATACCCTAAAGAAATAGATTTGTGGTCTCTGTTTCTGTCTAACTAAACTATAGAATTATCTTTGTCTCTCTCCATCCTAGTTTGCTGCATGCAAGGCTTTGTGTTGGTTAAAGACAGTGAAAGAAAGAGTAGATAAAGGCATGAGCGTTCTCACTGGAGGAAGAAAAAAGTTGGAGAGAGAGGGAGAGGAAAGTAGTGTGACAGGGAAGAGAAGGGGATCTGAGAGGCCGGAAAGAAAAGTCCAAAAAGAGACGGACTCAGCGATGAAATAACAAAATGCGAGAGGGCAGCAGCCACTGTGCTGATGTGGTGTGATCCCCCTCAGTTAAGAGGCTGCCAGCGGACGGGAAGGCAGGCAGGGAGACACCCAATAGGGACTGACACACATCACCCCACACGCCTCTCTTTTTCCACCGATGCCTCCGATCGTACTCTCCAAAACTTCCTTTTCTTCAAGCACCTATCCCACTTGCCAAAATTTAACTTTCTCCCACTCTGATGATCCTGATCTGCCTTAGCATTCACCCTGACGCTCCCAAACCCTGCATTTACTGCTCTCTTCCAGCAGTGAACCCCGGGTCTCTCTCCTCTAAATCTCACATCCATCAAGTATCATTCACCTCTGAAATATGACCTCAAGTATCGCCTTAAAGACCCCACTCCACTCTGTCCTAGAATCCACCTAGAAACCCCTCTCACCCTATAACACCCTGTACTATCTCTTACCAGTCTTTCTTCCTGCAAATTCCTTGCAATTTCTGCAGGAGTGACGGTTAGGGGTACTTTTGATTTAGTTCTACTTCTGTCCCAGTTTTGGCTCAAGTATAGGTTGTAGCACTAAATCCTTCCTTGTCTGGGTATATTATTATGATAGAAAACAAAATAATGGGTAAAAATATACTTCTGGTGTCAAGAAAAATACATAAATCGTGCTGCAGGCACAACTGAATTGAATATAAAATGCCTAATTTGGCGGGCAAAAAGATAAAAACACCACCTACGGGTTTCAGTTTCACTGCATGTTGTGTTTTCTAATAATTTATATTTTCCTTATATGCACTAACTCTAACACTCTTTACTTGTTACTGTTACTGACAGATTTTGTTTTTATGACCTCCACCAAGGAGATTATGTTTTTGCCCATTATTTAGTCTGTCTGTCTCTAGCAACTCTCAAAAACTTATTAACAGATTTCCATGAAATTTGCTGGACAGGTAGGCCTTGGGCAAAGGAACAACTGATTTGATTCTAAGTGTGATCCAGATCTGGGATTCCCGCCATTAGACGATTATTGTTTTTAACTCTAAACTATGAAACTAACAGAGACAGAGACATAAAGCTACAATCCGTGATTGATGTGTCGCCCCACTCTGTACTTGTTTCGTAAACATTGTGTTGGAGAGGGAGGTGGGGCGAAGTGCAACGGCGACACCTACAGGTAAACGTAAGGGGGTTTGTAAGGTCAAGAAATCAACATAACTTTAATTTAAGTGATAGGAACGAAGTCTTTGGGTGTAAAAACAAATTGGAGAATTGGTCAGCAAAGGTTTGTGCTCTCTGAGTGCCTTCCAAGTTATAGGAAGAGTTTTGTTCCCACAAGAAATCCATCATATGAAAATACATGACAGCTATGCAGATGATGCAGAGGTAATACAGCACACATTGAGTGGAAGGCAGGGAGACACCCTGGACAGTCCATCGCAGGTTTCCCTGCCTTCTGCCCAGTGTATGCTGGGAAAGGCTTTAGCCACCCGCGACCATGAAAAGGATTAAGCGGGTAGAGAAAATGAATGAATGAATGAAGATAATGATACTGAGATACTGAAAGGACGAATTTCAGGCACCAGTCAATGGAGAGCACACACACACAGAAACAGACGCACACAGAAACATTCGCCTTCTCAAACACACTCACTCTCTCTCTCTCTCTCTCTCTCTCTCACTCACACACACACACACACACACACACTGAAACAGACACACAGGAGCATCATATCTCTGGTGTTCACCTTGACTTAGCGGAGGGCTGCCTTCATAAATCCCTTCTTATCTCGGGTCTCAAATGCACCCAGATATATGACCGTGGAATCTGACTGAAATATGTAACACTATCAACAGTAGTGATGGGCACACCCATCCACACACACACACACACACACACACACACACACAAAGGCACACACACAAACAAGGATAGACAGACAGGCACGCACACACACACACACAAACATGCATCGACACAGGCTAGTGTGAGAAGACAATGTGACAAGACAGTCCCTCGGAGGAATTGTGAGTCAAAGTGTTAACATCACACAGAATAAATTGTGCCAAATCATAATAAAGTTAATAAAGTTAACATCTCCGTGGTAACAGCTTGTTGTTGTGGAAACTGTGCTGTGCTAGTTTTCCTAGATTCCTGATTTATAATCTTAATGGAGTCATTGTGAATCTGCAGAAAGTGGCCTCAAAAGCACTTTGCAGCTATTGTATAAGTGAATTGAGGATTAAGGTTTGGAAAATACTGCATTTAGATGTAGCCATCAAAGAAATATCACTTTTTACATGCTTGCTGCATTGATGCTGCACTCTTGCTAAATCCCAAAGAGGAACTGTCTAAAGAACTTCAGGTGTTAAAGTAGGTTAAACATGATCCACAACCCGCTTGGTTTACACTGTTGTTTTGTTCAAACCTTTCACACTCTTACTCTGCATTAAACCTGCACTAAGCAAAGTTTTCATGTAAAAATACTCAATACTTTTCAGCCTACAGAAAATCACAAACTGGTGTTGTAATACAGAGGAGCGGTGCTATCTCCAGTAAGTGTGATGCTGTACATTCATCCTATTTGCCCAAATTAATTTCAGGTATCAGGTATGGTTACTGATGGGAAATCCTCCCAATGTACATGAAGTGATGAATCGAAACTCTGAAGCACTCCGTTCAGATAAAGTGGGATGGTTGAACCTGCTGCGAAAAGATTGTTTTTTTGCCATCTCCACCCCTGCCAGCCTCTAAGAAGAAACTTTGGTCCGAGGAGTGCACACTTGATGTCACATTACATGATTTCTGGGTAATGAAGTCCTTCAAACCTTCCAAAAATTCAATACAAACAGTTATGTCTTGCTGCAACTTGGGGCTGTTAAAGTGAGCTGTTTCCTAATGCAGCATTAAGGTCGGTAGCAACCATAATGCTACGCTCCTTAGGCCAATTTGAGCCAGGTGATTGCTAGCTGTACCTGATCAATATGCAGTGTGCCTTAGCAAAATATATGAAAAATGCATGAGTGTAACTGTAACTAACAAACCATAGCAAATGTGCATTTAAAAAAAATTAATGCATGCCCTTGTCCAAATCAATCAATATTACACACGTACATACATTGGCACACACACAAACAGATATATATGAAAACACTACACTGGGTGTGGGTGTGGATGGGCAATCCATACGCATTGATAAACATACAGACAGCACCCACAAAGCATCTAATCATTTTCTGAGATCTACTTATATATATATATATACCTTCCTCCCACACACCCACATACTGTATCCCATGTATCGGCTCAACATGTGTATACACAAACACGTGGTGCTGTGGATGGATGTACCGTATGCATAAACTCACCCACCCACCCACCCACACTCTCACATGACGAGTGTGTAAGAAAGTGCACCGCTCTCTCTCAGTAGCAATAACAGGCAGATGAAACTAATCCACACGCACAATCAGTGTAACCTTGAAAATGTTTCTGTGTGATATGACAGTTAATATCCTCTGTCAGTGTTTAACAGCCTCTGTCTAAATGTCAACACTCAGAAATTCTAAATGTAACTAAACATGGGATGTAGTTTTAGCATTGAATCTACCCCAATCCACCGTCACATTTACTATCAGAATAACTTCTATGTAATTTAATTAATCTAATTAAGTGTAACCTTCAAGTATATGCAAAGCAACTTATTACATTTTCAGAAAGAGTCACTGGAGGCCTATCCATACCAATAATTTTTCAACATTTAAAGAGGCAATGAGTCAGATTTTTACTGCCCCACAGCACAAAATGACCATAATATATCTGCGGGGGGTTGTCCAATAACAGATGACTCAACAATTACTTTGACAGGTGCTGAGATTTCTGGCTTTCAAAACTCACTCTTTGGCCTGTTCTCTGTTTTGGAACAAAAACGCTCCTCCAACCCCAACCTACTGGCATTTTCAACCGCTCAACGATGGAGGACGGTGCCATGAGCGAGAGACTGCTGTCGTAAAACATTTCAGGTGTGAAGGCTAATAAGTCTTGTTCTCTAGTAAAAAAAAAAGCAAATGACAAAGCAGTATTATTAATATTAGTGTTTTGATATGTCATGATATGTTACCTCTTCTTCTATCCTCTTCTTAGTTTCTTTTATATTGAATTTTATCTCATGTATATAAAGTCTGATGTGTTGGATTTTTGTTTCTGGAGTGCCAAAGTCAATTTTCCATTGAAGTGGTGTCGTGGACATTGAATATTTATCTATCCATCTATCTTCCCTAGACATTTCTGTTGGATCTCTACTCTAATTAGTTAGCTTACTCATCACTATTTGGACAATGTGAGGTCTGCAGTATCCCTTTGCACTGTATGTGAAATCCTGTTGTTATACAGTATATCAGTATATACTGTCTAAATCTGTAAGTTGCCATCAGTGTCCCCAAAATATATTCCTATACGTTTACTGTGTCAAAGTGTTTTTTTAAATTCTGATTCTGAATTACAAACATGCTTGGGCTGCATATTGAATATTGTAGTATGGTATATGACATGTAGCCTATATGATTGTATGCAAAGCCCTTTGAGACTTGAGTGTGATAAAGGGCTATATAAACAAATAAATAAATGAATAAAGTGGAAGGTAAGACACAAAAGTAGTGAAACTCTTCTAAAGTCATATCAGACATCTTACCATCCATATTCCTGTAGACTTCATAGACAGCCTGCCAGACACTCAAACAGACAACAACACAGACATCTCCCTTTAAAATCCTTCTCCCTGCAGGCCTATACTAACCACTCTCTACATGGAGGAGAGGAGAGCTGTTAAGAGACAGGTGTGTGCAAGTGCATGTGTGTTTATGAGTGTGTGTGTATGTGTGTGTGGGTGGAACAGGGTTGGTCAAGACTCCTGGGAACCCAAACATGCCAGCGCCTGGAGTACTAACTGGCTGGCTGCAGATCCAGCGCCTGCTGAGCATCTTAAAACCAGAGGAGTCGTCTGGGGAGAGGAGAAGGAAGGGAGAGAGAGGGTGGGGGGCAGAGTGGAAAGAGAGAGAACAGTTGAAAGGGGAAAGAGAAGGAGAGACAGAATGATAAGGAGAGGCAGAGAGAAAGAGACAGAGAGACAAGAAATTTCAGACTTCGAGACAGGCAAGACAGTCTGCATTTTGATGGGAAAGTGAGTGCAAGAGTTGAAATAAGTGCAAAGGAACACGGGCGGGGGAAAGGGGGGGGGGGCAACAGAGTGGCGTCCGAGGGAAAAGTGAAAGAGAGTGAGATATGGGATCATTAAAAGAGAGAGGTGAGAGTGAGACGCACACAGAGGACATGTGAGGAGAACCGATTTGGAAGTTCGGAGCACCGAGGGATAAGAGGAAGAGGAGCGAGAGGAAGAGGACAGAACAGAGGCAGAACACAAAGGTTGGAGTCCTGGCATCCAGAGGGACAACCCACCTGCAGAGCAAAGCCACTGGGCATCGACACCGCCCCTCCCATGATTAATAGGGCTGTCACTTATGACAAATGCAGCACTGCATACGTGACCTACTTGAAGACAGCGGAAGCACAGCGTTCCTCCTTCTCCTCCTCTTTCTCCCTATGAAAAAGGAGGACCGACTACTCCTCCTTCTCCTCTTCCAACTCCTCCTCCCTTGTTTTTGTTAGATCCTGCCCACCTCCACTCCTTTCCCTGGGGCTACAGCAATCATCTGTAGCGACAATGGACCGGACTACTTCCTGGTGCTGCAGAGGGAGTTTCAAAGTTGTGTACGTGTGACAACGAGGCCCCTTGTGCGCCTATACAGGACTGACACCAGTGGGGGTGGGGGGGGGGAGCAACCAGGACAGATGTCCCGGGACCTGAGCCTAAAGGGAGCCTCACAGAAGAATCAGCTTCTTTCATGAGTCATTAGCAGGGCCTGTAACTTTGGGTTTTGTCCCAAGAAGTGGACATATTTGCCGCAGTTCTGCATCTATGTCTAGTTTTGATGCCTCTGGCTTCATGGAGCCCTACTGAGCTCAAGTCTCCCTAAGGTTCTCTCCCTCGTCCAGCCTGCATGGAACACACACACACACACACACACACACACACACACACACACACACACACACACACACACACACAATCAAACATCATTAGCAGCAGGTACAAAAGATACAGCGGAGTTAATCATAAATTATGGAAAGCACATGTACAAAGTGTACTGTAGGAGGAAGACTTTAACAAATGAAACAAAGTTAACTATATACATTATCTTCTGTTTATTTTTTATCCTCCCTTGTCCTCTGCACGTAATTTCAGAGAATGTGTGTGCGTGTGTGTAGGTGTGTGTGTGTGTGTGTGTGTGTGTGTGAGAGAGAGAGAGAGGGAGAGAGAGAGAGAGAGAGAGAGAAGTCTATTTAAAGTTGTAAAGTTTGACAGCGTGTGCTCATTGTAGTGAACTCAGCACCTTGCAGCAAACACGGTGACAGTCACAAGGGAACCAGTTGCTTGATAGGTGAAGACCTCAAAATGTATTTCTGGAAGAAGCGAAGAGATGATGGAAGGAGTGAAAAAGAGAGGACAGGGAGAGAATGTGAAAAGTATGTGTGTGAGAGAGGAGTGAAATACAAGTAAGAGGAGAGGGAGTTTTGTGATTTGATGGTTGCCTCATTGTAATAGGGCATTTGCTTGCTGCACACTCTCCAGAGAGCTGCTATAGCAAAGGTTAGCTGTATGCAAATTGTCCTCTCTCACCTAAATTGCTTACCATAGCAGAAAGCACTTCATGAGGCTTTTTATCCTGTGACCCCACCATCCACAAATGTTAGAAGGGAATTATTTGGCCGTGAAATCCTTGTCTCCGTGTAAAAGGGGTCAGATCTGGTGCCATGCACTGAAGACACATTCTGAATGCAATTCCCTTTGAGAATGACAGACATAATTCAGTGTGGTGTTGGCAAAATACATGCCACACCTAAGAATGTTGATGTGGTGAGTGCTTCCATGTACTGTAGTCAGTGTACCTGGCTGGTCTTTTCCCAAAGACTCGCTAATTCTTTATCCAAAGTTCTTCATCTGTCTATCTGTATGCCTCAAAAAAAAGTCTATCAAAATCTGTCTGTCTGTGCTTGAAGCCATTAGTTATGAGCTAGCCTGGCTTTCGATCCATCCCCTTCCACATGGCTGACTATTTCTTTCTCACTTGTCAAAACAAGTTGAAACTAAAATACACATATATCCTGGACACCCGCTCTTCCACAAAAAGCAGGTCATTGAGACGATGGAGAAGAATCTCTCTCTCTCCTTTCTATCCCAGGAGGGTATGGATGCCTCTGTGCTGTGCACTGAGCTGGGACGGTCCAGGTTCTAAAGGGGATCACATGGATGGTTCTCAGACATTTGGTGTATATACTCTGTGTGCGTGTGTGTGTGTTTGCGTGAAGCTAGAAATCCTACAGGATTCTGACAGTGTATGATAGAGTGCAGGCTGAAATCCCATTCTTCTGATGATGCCTCGTCCTCAAAAAGCCCCCAAAACATCCCTGAGGCTCTTAAGCTAAAAACTCATGGTCAAGGCTACTCAACAGCAGTCATCAAACCACATGGGAATAACATGAGAGAAGACAACTGAGGAATGGAGGATACAAAGAATTTCTTTTAATGAAAGAAATTTTCAACACACACTCACACCTTGGAGTCTCCCAGTACAACCACATTCTTCACACTGAGCATTTCCACCAGAGCAATTGAGGGTTAATTGTCTCGCTCAAGGGTGCCTTGCCCATGATTGTTGAGGGAGGGGAGAGTGTTTCTTGTTCACTTTCCTCATACAGATTTTACCAGCCAGTCTGGCCTTCAAACACAGTCCCCTCACTGCTGTTTACCGCTCTTGGTATTTTCTCTTAATTGAGACAGTAGAGACATTTCTGGTGGGACCCACTCTTAGGTGAGCAGGGGATCATAATCACTACACCATTTCATATGAATTAAAAAAAGAGAGTGGAGTTAATGGGGGATTGGGAAAGATGAATAAAATAGTGACAAGGAGAAAAAGCTGATTTTAGAGAAGTGGACAGGTAGGCTAGTGCAATGACAACAACAATAACAGCCTGAGAGAGAGAAATCTCGGGGAGGACTGACCAAGCATGTGATTTTGTAATCAGACAAGGGACCCTCTGCTTCCAAACCTGACTAAAGCAGACAGGCATGTTAACACCAGTAAACTGCACAATAATGGGCTGAGACAGCATAACTTGGAGCATCTACAAACAAAAACAAATACATGCATGCACGTGCGTAGATGTGTGCACACACTTATTTCTATGAACAATAAGTTATTTAAGATAGCAGTGCAATTCCAATGTGTATGCATATTATTTTAACCCTTACTGCAGCCGCTGCACCTAACTGGCAGTCAAGCTGATGAAGCCAAAAGGATGACATCATCTGCAAACAGCAGAGATGCTACCCTAATGTCACTGATCTCGACACTCTCCAGACATCGCCTTGATATCTTGTAAGTGAATATCACAAATAGGAGGGGGGCAAAGCACATCCTTCCTATCATGCCCTTCCAGGTTTCCCAGTCATTGCCACCATGAGCATTGAAGGCTTCCAGTATAACTATGGAGTCAGTAGCTGGAGCCTTGTCCAGCACCCCACTCATTGTCTCCAAAAGTTTGGAAAAGAGTATTCCAAACTGCTGTTAGAGGCATATGTACAAACAGTCAAACTTTCTTTTTCCTTTTCCCCAACTCGTAGTTGCATTAAGGCAACTTCTCATCCCATAGGGGTAAAGCTCTTGATTTGCCACTTGATCTTTGTTCCAACCCTCAACTACGGTCACAAGCTTTGAGTAGTGACCGAAAGAGTGAGGTCACAGATACAAGTGATCTAAATGAGGCTTCTCCATAGGATGACTGGCCTCACTCACCTTGTCAGCAATCCGGGAGGACCTCGGATTAAGGCCGCTGCTCCTCCACATTGAGAGGAGCCAATTGAGATGGTTCGGATATCTGGTGAGGCTGCCCCTCGGGCGCATCCCTTTGGATGCATACCAGGCACGGCTGACTGGGAGGAGACCCCGGGGTAGACCCAGGACACGCTGGAGGACTACATCTCACAGCTAGCCCGGGAGCACCTTGAAATCCCTCAAGAGCAGCTGGAGGAAGTTACTGGGAAAAAGCTGTTGCTTGCCCCGTTGCCACCACAACTCTGATTTTAACCTTTATTTGTCCAGGAACAGTCAGCTGAGCACACTTGGTCTTGTGCAGCAACACCCTGCCTCACATTTATGACTGACCAAGTGGGTAAATATTCCACAGATGCTCACCAGTTAAAGCTGGCCTGAAAGTGAGAATCCCAAGGATGTCTTGGATGGCTTAACAACTGTCCGCCAGGCAGGCTGTCAGTCAGCTATCACATGAGCTACCTTCAACACCCTTCTTAGTCTCTCCTGTCCCAGCTCCCCTGTGGCCCCAGTGGTTTGAATGTATATGCCTGTGTTTTGTGTGCATGTGTGTGTGCGCATTAACATACATGTGTCCCTGTTAGTGCATCCCCTTGTATTGCTTCCTTTGTGTGTCAATGTCTTACTTATGTGCGTGCATAGGTACCGTGTGTGTCCTTCTGTGTGTCTGTGTGTGTGTGTGTGTATGTGTTTGTCCCTCTGCGTGTGTGAGAGCGATCCCAGAGGTGTGTGTGCAACGATGGAGAGGGGAGTGAGAGCTGGTGTCACCCCATGCACCAGACAGCAGGCAGATCAAAGGGGAAAAACAAAGAGACAAGGAAGACCCTTACCTTGGCTCTCTCACTGGGAGATGGCTAGAACATGACAAGTCCATTCACACGTCCTAAAAAAAAAGGCCGGGGAGAGTAGAGTGTGTGTGCAGACACACCAACACACACACACACACACATACACACACACACACACCCACAAAACACATTATAAGGACACACACTGAGACAGACACTGGCAGAGAAGCAGACATGTAGACGCACAAACACACATATTCCAAGGGCAGACACATGCTTTAAAACACACACATATGTTTGTATTACTATATTTAGGAAGACTTTCATTGACTGCATTCATTCCCTAACTCTAATCTTAACCCTCTCCTCTACATGCTTAACTTTAACCTTTGTAAAGTAAACACGATCCTACTTCTAACCTGCATGTATGAGCAGACTAGCGGAAATGTAGTCACACAAACTCACTGTATATATTCTACTATTCCAAGGGCAGTCACAGGCTTGAACACTACGTTACAGTCACACATTTTGTGGCACACTCACACACGTTGATTGATTTGACAGTGGACATTGGGGGACATGTCATCACGGCTGTAAAACAGAAATGACTTTCATCACTTAGTGAGGACGGCGAGCAAAGGGATCCGGCTGCTTTCACTCTCTCGGTCCCTCCCTCTGTTTCTCTCTATTTCACACATTCCTCTCTTTCTCCTAGTCGACCATGCCTCCATCTCGATATACAATGTCTCCCTCCTGATGTCCTCTCTCTTTTCCTTCCTATAGTCTGTCATTTACCTTCCTATACCTCTTTCTTCCATTTTATCTTCTGTCATTCACTTTTTCCCTCCATTTTCTCCCTCTTTCCCTCCTTGCCTAACAACCCTTCATTTCCCTCTACTCACCCTTTCTCCCTCTCTCCCACTTCCTTTCCCTCTATCTATTCCACTTTACCTAATAATCTCTCATTTCTGAGTCTGCCCGACAGTTCCCATTTAATCTCACATATCATATCATATTGTCTACAATGTCAGTTAGAGTACTGAGCTACTTTAAAGGAGGCCTATGTTTTTTTATATTCCACAGAAGTACAGAAGTACAATGAATGCTTTCAGTTTATCCACAGACTTGTTTCATGTCTGGGAACTCTGTGCGCCTCATCACACTATTGTAAAGGTATGTGAGAAATCTTATGAAATTAGTTTCAATGCAGTTTTGATAGCACTCACTTGATCAATAGAAAAAATGTGCCAGCCGTTCAACTGTTAAATACTGGTGGAGGAGGAGAGGGAGAATCCATCGCCCTGTAGCCAATTCTTCTGACGTAAACGGGTTACTGTGTGGGGAGAAACTTGCAAAAAATTGTTTGTCTTTATTCTCCAAGTCTTTTTTTTTTTTTTTTTTTTTAGAATTCTGAAAACTCAGGCCTTCAAAGTAAAAGAAAAATTAGGAAGTCATGGAAGGATGAGACCATAGCATTTCCAGTGTTTCCGGTGAAATATAAAGGCGTCAAGTCACAAGTATGGAAGTTTTATAGGCTATCCAGAGGAAGCTGATGGATCTATTCAGGATGATGGGCAACCGATGTGTAAACAACTCAGAAGAAAAGTGTCTGTTAAATAAATTTAATTTTTGTACTCATTTAATATTTTGTTTCACACAGTTGTTTGTTTTTTCTGAAGGGTCACATTAAATTATTATTAGTATTTTATAAAGAAGGGTAACATTGTGATATATCATCAAACTACCTTACAGTGAAAATATCACATTCCTGCATTCCTAGTGGGGAGTCTGTGTGTGTGTGTGTGTGTGTGTGTGTGTGTGTGTGTGTATTTTTATAGGACTGAAGTGTCGCCATCATCTCTCAGCTGAGACTCAGACACAGCTCTAACCACTAAAGTGAGATTGATAACATGATGGAATTCCAATAACTCACCAATTTCCTCAGTTGGAACCTCAGTCCAACACAGAGGCCATATACACATTTTTCCCAAGTGAAAGAAAAATGTCCCTCTGCACAACACTTCTTTGTGGGTGGATGTGCGTTTGTGGTGTGACACAGAGCTCTGCAATGTTCAACATTCTTCTTTTTTTCCCCTCACATTCTTTACAGAGACGGAGAGGACTGAGCTCTCTCACACAAACCCCATCTGTCTCTCTGTATCTGTTGTCTCTCATCGTTTTTTTTCCCTCTCTCTCTCTCTCTCTCTCTCTCTCTCTCTCTCTCTCCCTCTCCTTCTTTCCCCCTGCCACCCCTCCCACCACCTCCACTTTCACATCACAGGGAACATTGTCCAGGCCAGACAGGAGAAGCTGTCATGATGCATCTTGAGAGACAGATTGCGATGAGCACTGTTTCTGACATGGTAAGTGGGTATAACAAAGGCCTGAGGAGAGCCTCTCGAGCCACTGTAACTGACTAGCATGGGGATCAGGGGATGTGACTGGGTGTGTGTGTGTGTGCGTGTGTGTGTGTGCGTGTGTGGCTGGGGTGGGAGGGTGAGAGGACGGGAGATGGGTGGTTTTATACGTCAAGAGCAGATCTCAGTTGTCAGCTGACAGTTAATTCTCTCTGTATGGTCTACAGTGGCCATTGGGAGAGAAAAAAAAGTTATATCGAGTCCACGATTTACTGTAACGAGCGCACAAGATACAATTTGTTCCCTCGATTTCGTTAAACTGTGCAGTTTAGGAAAAAATGCAACTTAAAAGGTACCTTTTAGGTATTCCAGATAGGCCTAGTAAGGGTTAGTAAATTTGGTATGTTAATATCCATTGTCTGTTTACACTGAATAGGCATATCCCCCAAATATTGCAACATATTTAGCCACTTAACCTTCAGGCCATGTAAACACAATCAGGTGGCTGCAACACACCCAGGACAGCGCCACATTTAAACATAATCACCAATATGTCCACTGATTCTTTATAAGCTCGTGAAGAGAACATGTATTATATATCGAGAGCACGATATCACTATTTCAAGGGCACGTTTTGGCAATTTGTGCGCACGTAAAGAGGAAATCGAGGGAATGAATTGTATCTTGTGTGCACGAATAAACCAAAACGAGGCTCATTTTAACCAGATCGAGGGAACGAATTCTAAAAAGAAAACAAGAGCTCGAATTGCATATCGTGCGCGTTACAGTAAATCGTGGTCACGACATAAATTATTTTTCTCCCGATGGCCACTCCGGGCTTCGTAGTCTCCAGATGTATGAAGCACAAAAAAAAAAAGGGTAAATACGGGTCTATTTTATAAGGTTTACACATTTAAATTATGTCCATCAAACTCAAGTAATTCTAAATGAAAATAAACTGAATAAATGAACTTAAATGCAATTTGTGCTATAGATCCAAGGACAGTCTGACACTTTTATTTTTGTCTGTTTCAGTCTAGTGGATATTAAACCATATAAATTTGCGTTTTCATTTTAAAAATATTTTCTTGAAACAATCTTTTTTCTTAATACCTAAGAGGGTCAATATTAATTTATGAGCGTGTTGCAGTTGCTGTTGCTATCGTTGTCTTTGTTTTATGTCTGTCTCTGTCTCTCTCTGTCTCCCTATCTCAATACATCTTTGATTTTCTTCCCATTTCCCTAAATTCTCACTGTATATTTTTTCTCCTTCATCCACTCGCCTGTTTTGCCCCCTCACACCCGGTCTTCTTCTGTAGAAACAGGATGTGGACACACAATAGAAGAAGAGAGATAGCCAAACTCCAAACTCTTCTCTTCTTCAGGTGCTCCAGGTAGCATTTTAACATCAATGAATAATTACTGCATTCATTTTGACACATTAGTATAATTACCATAAACAAACAAAACCATTGCTGAGAAGACTGTCAGCTTCTAACGGTCTCAGCTCAACTCACATTTTACATTGTGTGCCACTGGGTTAGATTTCATAGAAATTCTGCTGTATTGCTTTACGGTACAAAGGGAGTTTGCCTTACGGCACAAAACAGGAGGGCTGCTGGTCTTTTAGTAGCAACAATCTCTTTGTTACAGGAAACAACACTCACTTTTGGTGGTCTTAATTTTGAGAAACACCAATAATACCCCAAACTTTATAGAGGCTACCAATCATCTTGACCAGGGTGTCATTTGTTTATGGTAGTAATTATACCAAAGTATTGCAATCAATTTGACAATATCTGTGTTCAGAAATGCTACATGTAGCACCTTTAAGGTAGAGAAAGAGAGAGAGAGAGAGAGCGAGAGAGAGAGAGAGACATTGGAAAAAAATAAAATAACACACCGCTTGAGGATTTGGAAACGCTTTCGCCCATCACACAGTGAGATAAACACTCAACTGCACCGCTGTGGCCCATTCCAACTCATTTACACATTACTTAAGGACTACAATCTATCGGTACAACTGTAAATTCTGCGGTGATTACCATTAAACTGTGTGTGTGTGAGAGAGAGAGAGAGAGAGAGAGAGAGAGTGAGAGACAGAGAGCAAGACTGAACAGGAATATCACAAAAATAGTTTGAGGATTTGGCAAGCCTTTTTTTTCCTGAGTCCTGTTCACTGTAATGGAAAACTGATGTTAGATTTGCTTTGTGGGATCGCAAAGTATCATTTGCCGTGTCAGCAAAGTGTTCGTTTGAAAGCACTGTAGCGATGAAGTGGAAACACCGCTCTGAGCAGCATGACATTCAACCGTCTTTGCTGGAAAAACAAGTTATCCCAAAATTTAATTCACAGGTTCTGTCCCCTCGCCTGACCTCCCCCCCAAGCGAGTTTAAGCGATAGTTTGAGAGCATTCACTGGAAGATTAAATTCACCCCTAGCTAAATCTCCTTGTGTCCTATTTGATTCCTGAGGCAGAGGAGAGGGAGACGTCATCACTTTCTCAAATATTGCTGCTGTGCATCTCCGGCTGCTCTTCTGTCTACGCTGCCTCAAATGTAGCGACGCCAAGAGCGGCTTCATTATAAAAGGGTCTTAAGGCCAAGATTTGTGCTTGTGATAAAATCCACATTGAAGTTGTGAACAATGAAATTTGATCATGATGACAATATCAGTGGGTTAGATTTTTATGACCTACCGAAAGTTTAAGCTAATGTTAATTAGTGCCTGCAGTTTGAATGCCATGAAAATGACTTTAATGATCAAATGATGGAATTAAGGATCAAATCAAAGAATATTTAAAGAGCTTCATTCCAAAATGAAACAGAAATGTGAAAAACATATTATAAAATGAGAAAAAAAAAAAAAAGATGGTTATAGTCTTTGGATTGAAAAAAAAAAAAACACTTATTCAGTGATGAACCTCAGCTAATATTTTCTTTTTTTAGAAGGGATATATAACCTCAGTCTTTTGAAATGAACTTTACAAATTAACCCCTTGCCATTTTCTTCCACTGTTCTCACATGTAGGTTACCACCACCTCCAGTTTTGCCTCTTAACTGTTCTGCAACAGCAAACTCTCCAAGGAAGTTGTCAAAGTGGGACAAATTCTATTTCATCCCCCAAACCATCCACCATGTATTTCCCTCTGTTCTCCGCTCTTAGGAATGGCCGTGTGTTCATCGACCATTTCAGAGACCATTAACTTTTAAAATGGTTATTGTTCCGCCTGTGCACAGTGCTCAAGGCACCTGAGGAAGTAATACAATTAAATACAAAGAGAAAGATCCTGAAAAGACATCTCACACCGCTCCATCAAATAAATCAACACTGCCAAAACCGCTGCCGCCGCCACCATCCCCCCTGTGTCTTCTTGCTCTGTCTCTCTCAAAGCAACCATGGACAGACACCTTTCTCAGGATGGATGGTTTCCTTTGAAAATCTTTCTATTGGCAGCAGGAGAGGAGAGATTTAAGCCGTCTGCCAGTAAATCAGACTGAATCTTTTTTATGTCGCTTATGCTTGGGTGTGGAAACTGTATGACCGTCCACACATCTCAGGCCAAGTGAGCACAGGTTATCAAATTTCATTAAAAATGGTGAACAAGCCACATGTATCCCAAACAGTGCATGGTTTTGCATGTTATTTGTTCCATCGCAAGATCGTATTCACCGCTTGGCCGCATTTGTAGAATTCCAGGAGACAACAGACAATGACAACTGACAACGCTCAGGCAACGTTCTGTGCAAAATGTTGATTCACATCACCTCAGAGGCAAGTTGCCTTCAGCGTCCTTCAGATCCAATACAACAGCCGGAGATTAGCCGCACTCGGGGATATATCAGAACCCCTCGACATAATATATTCTGGTTGCCATGCCTTAAGTCAGACCTGACATTGGGCCTCTGCAATGTAACAGCCCCTAGTCACAAGCCTCCCCAGTAATCAGCCAACAAAAGAGCTGAAATGGAGGATCAATGTGAGTTAGTGTTATCTCTCTTAACTGCCTGCAGCGCAAAACACAGGAAGGAAAAGCCAGCGAGGGAGAGTGATTCACATTCAGACGCTGAGTGCTGAGCTCTGGGCTGCATAATCTACACGCACCTCTGAGAAGGATGCAATGCTGATATGGTGAAGGTGCAATCAATAACAGGTAAAAATGAGAGAACACAACAGTGCACTCAGCAGTTATATTCTGCAAGGAATATCTGTGTGGAAATGACTCATTATCAACAGGTGACGTTCATGACCTGCTTTTAAAACATTAGCTGGAGTAGCTGTCATTCAGCTGTGTTATTTTCAGAAGTTTACATGGACCTCACAGCTGCCTTGATCTGCCAGGTGCAATGGCCATCAAACATCCCACTAGCTCACCCGCTGTAAAACTATGTATGGGCTAGCCTGCCTGCACAGATGATGAATGAATCAAGTGCATCCACTTGAACCTGCACCAGCTCAAATGGATTTTGCATTCTACTGTGTGTTGCACTGACAGAGAACTGCCATTGCACAATCAGAAGTGATACTATTAACATTATTTCCTTGGAAGAGATGGTGGATGCTACCATGGCAGCAACTTGGAAAGTGCCAATAAGAAGAAACATTGTTATAAGCATAGAATGGTGAGTTGTATCATAGTTTGTGATATTAGTGTAGATCAAACTAAAGTAACTGAATAGTAAACTTAAAGTAATTCCTTGAAAGCTCATTCACAGTAGGGAAACCATTAAAAAAGTATGACCAGTATAACAATGGTAACTGAAATGATATTATTACATGACAAGAGTATCCTCTCCTCTTCTCTTCTATCCTCTGCATTCTTGTGTGTGTTTTGTTTATTTTTGGATTACAAATAGCATTTGCCAGATTGGTTTAGCCTCCAACATACACACACACACACACACACACACACACATACACTTTGCAACATCCTCATTACGAATTTTGTTTGTTGGATAGAGACTCAATAAATATAGTTTCTAAAAAACGCATTCCACAGAGTATGAATATACATCTTCCATGCAATCATACAGTAGCTTCCCTTCGATTGCTCAGGTTTCTCCTCTGGTGAGACTGCAGCGTCTGTTCCTTAATGACTTCCCACCTGCTTGACTAATTACCAGCCCACTACGAACCAACCGAGCGCGCATGGAAGACAAGAGAAGGGACAGGGATCGTTCCATAAAATTTCACACGTACAATTAAACCAACATTAGTCAACACAATTGCTTATGTGTGTGAGTGTTTGTACTTGTGTGCAGATCTACAGCGCTCTCTGTAAAATCAGGGGTATTAAACTGTGGGAGATTTAAGAGGAATCCTATATACACGTCATGGCAGTTTCTCGCTAAAGCAGAGGACCATTCACACTCATCATTTCAATAGATCGCCTGAAGCAAGTAATGGGGGGAATTTCTGTGGTTTGATTTGAGCCTATGTTGAAGGCCTATACATATTCAATCACGCAGTGGTGTGTGCTCATATATGCCACACACACACACGTGCCAAGAGATATGCATTTGTAAAGACAAATGCAAGCACACCCCACACACACACACACACACAAACACACACAGTCGTGAGTTCTTATCCTCGTGCTTTGACGTCGAAGAAAATACAGTATCTCATAGTATTTACTGAGGATTTAGAGCACTAAATCACTGTTTGATCCCCTAAGACAGAGCTGTCACTCTACAGGGGGAAATAGAAGACAGCAAGCCGAGCTGGATAACTTCTTCCTTCTCTGCTGCCCTCTATCAGATCCAGTGTCTTCTTTAAATAAACTCTGTAGGGGCCATAGAATATTTTGCATCCTTGAGTGAGTTTGACATCTTTAAGCACCGCTCAAACATCAAAACACGAAGAGACGAGAAGAGCAGCTTGAGGATGTGAGTCATCTCAAGTCACCACTTGAAAATAGTTGCATCAACACTTGAAAACAGCAATTTGTTTATGGCAAGTGGCTGGTGCATATGTGCTATTGTGTGCCCTGTGTGTGTGTGTGTGTGTGTGCATGTGTTCTTGTGTCTATGTACACTACCAGTCAAAAGTTTGGACACCCCTTATTGAATGTACTGTTTTCCATTATCTTAAAGCCATTTTGATCTAAAGGCTTATGCTTAAATGCTTGAAATGTGTTTCAGAATCAGAATCAGCTTTATTGGTCAAGTACACTCACATGCAAGGAATTTGACTCCGGTTTTTCGTTGCTCTCAATGTACTTACACAGAATAAATATATAGCTAAAAACAAGGACAACAAGATGAACAGAGGTGAACCTAAACATTTAACTACTATGTACAAATATGCATATAGATAAAAAGTATATATATATATATATATATATATATATATATATACTATTTTACTTTTTACACATATGTAAACAACAATAGGACAATAGTGCAATGGTGCAGAGTGCAAAGATGCTGGAATAAATATGGAGTTGTTGGTGTAACAGGTTACATTATATACATTCTTAAACAAACATACTTTCTTAGACAAATATACTTAGTGAAGTTGATGTAAGAATTTCTTTCCAGAGCCTTTGCCTTTGCATCAAGGCAAAGGGTGCAACTTTAAAGAATCTAAAATATAAGATAGTTTTGATTTATTTAACACTTTTTTAGTCACTGCATAATTCCATTTGTGTTATTTCATAGTTTTGATGTCTCTACTATTATTCTAAAAGGTGAAAAGCTGTAAAAATCAAGAAAAATGTGTGTGTTCAAACTTTTGACTGGGAGTGTAAGTGTGTGTTTGAGTGTTTGTGCGTTTGTGTGTGTGTGGAAAGTATGGCCCTCCCTCCTTTTTGCCTATTAGATGCTGGCAGGCTAACGTATGGCTCTGAGCGTTCCCCAGGCTTCCATCTAATTGGTTCTCTACGGGGAACGTGGAGGCTTCCATCCATCAGGTATTGCCATCACTTACTACATGCAAGCATGCCAGTTAACTTTAAACACACACACATACATACAGTACATACAGCAGACACATACACACATAAACAAACGTGGACACACATATACTGTATACACGCACATACACAGGCAGATACACACATACGGACGTCGGCATGCATGTACACACACACAAGCATTCTCACACACAAATGTACACACTCACACTCACACACACACACACACAGAGACAGCAGGTCCGCATGAGACCAGAAAAGCTCCAGAAAACCAGCAAAGTAAAATGAGCCATATGAAAGTCTAATTTTTAGCTGGAAGCCCTTTGGCTCTCTGGCTTAATGCCTTGTCTGACTGGATGCATGCAAAGCAAAATGCCACATAAGGACACAGAGTTATGTAACGCATTCAGAGCACAACTAGTGGCGTATAAGTCACACATCAAGTCCTTGTGATAACAGTGTGTACCGTGTAGAACAACCATATGTAAGTATAAGATAGAATAGAATACAATGTTTTATTGGAAATTTGCGTTGTGCAATCACATTCACACGCACACAAAAGTAGTTGCACCGCACCACAAACTGGTGAACTACCTGTTACATAAACACAACTCCATAACTTCCTAACTGCATGACCCATATCTCCCCAAGTACTTTAAAAAAAAGTATACTCTGAGAATTAAGCCATATGAGAATAGACTGTGCAGCCTGTCAGAATGCTGACTGCAGGTTTGACAGGTGGATGTATGTAGGCTGAGTTACAGAGCTGAGAGGCAGCAGATGGTGAGACACCATATGGGAACTCGGAGACATTGAGACTGTCTAAATAAAAGCCAGGAAGGGAGAAAACACTTTGTAAAATTATTCTCCGGGAACTCTCTAAAATAATAGTTACATAAATAATCCGGGATCTTAAAACAGTTTTTCTGTGATAGACCAATTAATGCATAACTTTTCCAACTAAAAACATCTATGGGATATTCTGGTAAAAGTACATAGATTATACTTTCAAGTCCTTGAAATGTAGGTAAAATGGCTGATTAAAAAAGAAAACATAGGGTGCCCTGGTGGCTCACCGAGTAGTGTGCGTACTGCATAAGGCTCAGTCCTTTCCGCAGCACCCCGGGTTTGAATCTGGCCCGTGAACATTTGCTGCATGTCCTCCCCCCTCTCTCCCATACCTTCTTGTCTCTATCAAAAATAAAGACTAAAAAAAGAAAATGTATGCAAAACTCATGTTTGTCATTAACTTTTCAACGACTGACCTGTTAATTTCAAACAAGTATCATGTATAGCATTACGTTTTAGAAAATCTGCTATTTTTCTTATATCACATTCACTTTCTTACATGCCTGTGTTGGAGCCTTCATTCATTGGAGATTATGATTAAGGGAATCCTGTTAACAACAAGGCATGATTAGCATAGCTATCTTCGTCTCTGGCTGGTGTACCGCCTCCCCTGAAGGCAAGCCGGTGAAAGAAGAATGGCGGATCGATCCATTCCCATCCCTCTCGCTTCCAGCACTGATTAAGTTCGGTCGGTATGCGTCTCCTCCACTTGTAAGACAAATAAATTAAAGCTGATTCGGATCAGACAGGTGTGATTGAACAAAGGCCAGAACACATGGAGGGAGTGGGCAGGAGATCGATCCTGGGCCGTGCTAACATGCTAATGTGAAAGGTGATTAAGGCTGACAGGCTAACAAGGCTGCTGACCTCAAACCAAGGATCTGTCCTTCGGCCCGGTGTACAGCCACGACCGCTGCCTGCCTGCGGAGCCACGCACAGGACCGGAGGCACTTAATACACATGTGCAGCAACATAAGTAATGTTCAAAACCACAGTCCTTAAAGATATCAGGGCTCACAAGGCTGGTCACCTTAAAGGAATTAGTTCACCCAAAAATCCAAATCTGGTCATTATGTACTCATCCTCGTGCCAGTACAAACTTGGATGAGTGTTTTTTCTTCATACAACTTACCAGGCTCACTGCCAGAGAAGCTTTCTTCCTAACAATTGCAGTAAATGGAAGCCAGTCCATTAGGCTTCAAAAAGGGCAAAAAATGTCCATAAATGTTCTCCATACAGCTGCAGCATCATCGTAGTCTTCTGATGCCATACAATCACTCTTTGAGTGGGGAAAAAAAGTAAATTTGCTCAATTATTTAATGCAAATCGAGTCTTCCTCCATTGTATTCAGTTTTGCCATTACCAAATCTCACGAGGTCATGCAGCCATGGAAGTCACGCACTGTTGCACACACTATTGTAGCACGGCCATAGTGGCCTCGTGAACTCTGAACCTGTCCTGTAGCCCAGCAAACAGCTAGCAACCAACCAAAATCATACAGAGAACAGAAGGGTACGGCACAAAGGTAGATTGCTTTACAGCACAAAACAGGAACCTTTTTTTTTTTATTTGCAAGGAATACACAACTTTATTAAAGTTCCACTATTCTAACTGCATAATTTCAATGTCACATTAGCTTACCTGGACAGAATGCATACACACGGAGGGGGGACAAGTAGGAATGTCCTCTTCGTGACAGCAAGCAACAGGGTTTATGGGAAATGTGGTCTTAATTTTGAGAAACATAAAATGTTACACGTTGCATCTTTAAGGTTTGTAAATTGATGGTGTGCAGGTGGGTGGCTGGATCAGGATGAAAGACTAGTTGAGTGAGAGGTGTGTGGAGCCAGCTGTTGACTGTGGCCCAAGGAGTATTTTATACATGGGTAACCTTTGGTATAATTAGGTATAATTAAAACCTTAGTTGTAATTAGGTATAATTAAAACCTTAGTTATAATTAGGCGTGAATCAATTAAAAATTTTAAGCAGGGTGCTGAAGCTAACACTGGGAAAGCAGGGACATAATTACGCCATGTGGTGGAACTTTAAGCGCCTTACATTAGCATGTTACCATGTGTAGATGCTTTTTAAAATTATTTGATGGTCCCAGTAGAAAGTCACCCCTGAACCCTAAAGATGGATGGCATCATAGTTTTTCTATATTCATCCATGTGCTAATAATGATTTCAATTATTTAAATCTACAATGTTCTCAAAGTGAAGTGACAAAAATCATGCTGTTTATTCGATTAAGACTCAAGCGCTATTAAAGTGTGGCCACATCTTAACCTGAAAAACGCTGAACAACTTGTTTAGAAGTCTCATTATCTGGGTAATATGCAGATGGTTCAGTGACAACAATCATAATTCATGTAAATTGAATTAAGTGTCAACAAAGTGCTATCTGAAATGAAGGTCAGCTCAAAAATTCAGCAAATTCTTTGGCTTATCTGACTTAATGGATCTGGATTCAAACCTTTCCTGACACATTAACGCAACACACGTGGAGCGCAGATGAGAAATAGAGGCTCCCCCCATTTATCGTGTTGAGAAAAAGCGTTCAGAAGGGGAAATAGATTGATTCAATCCACACACCATTAGACTTTCTCCCATATAACCTTCACCCCGGGCTGCCTTTGATGAAGAACGATGCAGAAGAGAGAAATTGGATTGACTGTGTTGTATTTGTCACTGGCAAGTCTCTTAGCATGCAGACCTGTCAGCAGATGGCCTTCTTATCATTTAATAGGAAAGGGTGAACCATCTGATTACTCCCACTCCTCATTTACCCTGGATCCATACAGCTGAATGAACTGAAATCTAGGTTTGTGAAAGTGTGGGGAGGCAAAAACACACACTGACACACTCAAACGTCATCCAAGCATCAGATATACTCTTCAAAAATTATGCCACCTTAACAAGTGATTTAATCTTGTATTGAGTCTTTAAGTCTTCAATTTTCTTTAAGCAAGTCAAAAAATCTATCCATGGGGTGAGATAATTTTGCTTGCTTTCAATGCAGCTTCACTTTCCAGAATTTTCTTTGAAAGAAGTGACATTTTCTTGAATAAAACATCAATCTAGTTGTTTCAAAATGATATCATTTGATTCAAGAAGTCTTTGAACAAGTTGATTTGCATTGGAAATTCTCTTACCCAATTTTTTTTCCCCCATTCGTTTAAAGCTAGTACCAGTAGAATTTGAAACTTGATGACTCTGGGAACCCCTTGAGTCCCTTGGTAGTAGTATTTTACATTATTATTGCAAAGACGACTCGCCACTTGTTCCTCCCAATACAAAATGAATAATGGAACTGGAATAAACTTGTGTAAGGAGTCAAATTCAGGTCAGTCAGTCAGTTGATGAGTTGGTCAAATTTTTTTTTGTTTTTTGTACTGTAATGTTTGTAATGTGTTTTTTTTTTAATCTTGTGCTGTAATCAGGGCGTCCTTGAAAAAGAGAGCTTGCTCTCAGTGGCCCTCCCTGTATAAATAAAGGTTTACATACAAATGCTGCTCCCACAACTTGTATTGAGTGGTGCTCGCTCGACCATCACAATGTATGTTTGGAACTGTGGAGACAAATACATGCGTTACAAAAATATTTTGTTGGTGAATATTTTAGTTACAACTAGATTGAGCTATCAAAACAGTTTTGCCTTATAGATGCGGAATTTATTAAGTTTGGGCAATGCTAGGAAAACATTTTGGCTAACAGGCCACTAACCGTTAGCTGACATTGAAAGACAGCTAACCTACCGCAGAGTAGCAAAACAGTCGAGTGGATGTGTTATGTATTATGCCTTATTATATTCTGCGCATTTCACGGAAAGTCATATCAAATAGAATAAACACAATAAACACAGAGAGGCACACAGCATTGACCAATTGACACTGCTATGTTCTCATTTTTCTATAGCCATAATACTATTCTATCAAAAAATAATTTGAGAATGATATGTTGAGGTAAATCTTCTACACATGGGGGTTTTAGAAAACATGATTTCAAGACTCAGAAATAGATGACATGAATTAAGATAAAGATTTTTGCTGTGTAGAAAGGTAGGCAAACATCACAATCCTATCATCAGTATTGAATACATAGTTGGTACTCAAGCAAACCATCAAATATGAGTGATTTGACATTGACCTCTTTGAAGTAGCAGTGGTGAAGTGAAGAATGCTTGTTTCTGGTTCTTACGTTTGTCAATTTTGCCTGAGAAATGTCACACTTAACAAATGAGTAAGTTGTGTTGTAACCAGGACTGTGCTCAGACATTTTATGTAGGAGTAGGAGCTCAAGACAAGAAAAGGGCACTCGCACATTGAAAACCTTTTAGAGAGAAGGTTAAGGTTAAGGTGCTGCCCATTTTACAGAGGGATATTTCATTTTGTATAGTCTTAAAACACATGAACGAACACATTCATGGCCACTTTCCCCAAAGGAATAATTTAAGTGCCATCTCATCTTGTAACAGGGCACTTTGTGAGTTGGATCCCGTCTGTTTCTATGCAGGTAATTTGATCACTATCAGCTTTAAATCATAAGTCATTATTTGATTCATCAAAGTTAGACAAGCCTCCAAAGGTATATCTGCACCTTAAACTTAAAGCTCACGACTCGTGGTACATTTATTTATAACATCAAAGCTTATTCTGTACATGTGATCAATTCTGATTCAGAAGTCTCACGCACAAGTCGACTTCTGTGATTGTTGTGTTGGAGAAAGTATAGTGCCACTTCCCTAGAGACACGTAGCATGTTTCTTTGGCTCGGAAACATGTAGTACAAGCCCCAAACATCAAAGCCTAACCTCAATCAATAATGTACATACCTCTAGCAACACAGATACAATTAAGAGTCAAAAGAGAACGAAAGGCGTGTTTGCTTTGGAAAGTAGACAAAGATGTTTTTGAGACTCTGGTGAATTATTCAGCTCCCATTGTCCTTATCAGCCAACAAAGTTGGAAGAAAGACAAGCCTGAGTTTGACCATGTTGTCCCCATGTTGTCTGAGGCCCAAACAAACCAGCCAGAAAATATATTTTACTTTTATATTTTACTTTTGCAGATAATTAATATTCATGTACAAGCTGGTGGATCCATGGATAAAAGAGAATTTTGGGGTCAGTGTAAAATAATGATTTCACCGCCTGCAGCGGAATGCATTCACAGTTATTAGAATTATCATGTGTCTTTTTAAAGTTAAATTTTCCACTTTACTTTAACTCTGATTAAATTTTTAACAGCATTTTATCACAGGCCAAGCGGGACAAAAAAAAAAAAAAAACATTTTAGTGTGAGTAAACACAGATTGCATTTTGAGATTTTAGTTATATAACATCTGCACAAGGGACACAGCATATTAATGTCAATCTAATGGGATAAATAGAGAAATGTTAGTATATATTAGTAGTTATACAGTATGGGACCCATCCTGTATAACATATTCTGTCACATTTTTGTGATCTGACAATTATGTTTCAAGTGACTCTTCTGTTTCTCCCATGGCACAGCCGAGGGCATCACACTCATTGAGATGTTGCTCCGTGAGCGTGCCACGCTGATGACGCTGACCCGACCTGTGCGTGCAGTCGATGTCATCAGCGTGGTAGCATTAGCTGTAGCTCCCAGCTCCAAAAAGCTGCGTTTTTTTAAAACTGAAGACTTTATTGAAACTTTTATGGTGCCGTGAACATGATACTAAGCCCAAGGACACTCACTGTAAGTTTGAGCCCCCAAGGAGCAGGAGTTTGGAAGGCGTCGCTAAATGAAGTTCTCGTTAACGGTGAGTTGGATAAAGATCTTTGGCAGAGAGTGGGGCTTGTGGTTAGCCCCAAAGGGACGCTAGTAATGGCATAGCCATCTAGCGTCCAGAGGCTAACCAAATGGCTATGCCATTAATAGAGTCCCTTTGGGGCTAACCACAAGCCCCACTCTCTGCTGTTAATTTACATGCATCCACGTCTTTCGTTGCCCTATAAACTTTAATCTTTAAACTTTAGGTAATGTTGTTACCTGTGGTATCTAAGTGACGTTAGTGGAATTATTTAACCGATAACAGTGTCGTAATGCTTCAGTGCATTGAATTGAATTGAACACACGTGCCGTGGGTTTGTACAGGATCTGTGCTTGTTTAAGTTGCACATAGCCAGTTTTGGTGCTGTGCCATGCAAGAGAAAAGTCTGGTTGACACTATGTGTGAAAAGCAAATGATGTGGGTGTCTGGAATTGGCCATTTCTTTTTATAATCTGCTATTATGCTTTGCTCTGCTTCTTTATATTTGTCCTACCATTCTGTTCGATTGTTGGTCAGTTAGATCCAGTTAGGCTCATTCTCTGTAAAGTCCTTTGAGACATGCTTGTGATAAAGGGCTGTATAAATAAACAAACTGGAACTTGTATCTTAGTTGTTAGGGCTCCTTATGTCACTTTAATTTAATTATCCAGGCCTGTATTTATGCTTTTGCCTTCTTCGATTTACCAGACAGAAACCTTTCTTTGGCTCTGCCCATTGAGGTTTAACTGAACTAGTGAGATTATTTCTGCCTCCAGAGCAGCAGCTCTGCCTCAGAGAAATGTTTGTATAACTAAACCAAATTCCTAATTACAGTCTGGGTGATGTGGCAGCTGAAGTGCTCTAAAGTTCCTAAAAAAGGAACCATCCGTTGAGTCAGAATACCGTTCCTCCAGCATCAGTTCTGCACTCGCTCCCAGGAGAGGTGGGCGGAAAGGGGTTGAAAAGGGCTACGGAGGAGTTTTGGTGTCAGAAGACAAAGTGGGACAAGGAGCTCCTATAGTGAGGTCCCTCTCATGAAACTTTCAGCAGAGTGGGAGTTGAGCATCTCACGAGTTCTGTCAGCACATTGCTGAAAATGCATCCAAATGCTGCAGTGATACTTTTTGTCACTGTCATACTTTTAGACATTGATAAATGATGCACAAATACACATCATGTGCATTTAAGGGTATTTACTGTATTGTAGTCTTGAAAATATACTGCTATTATTTTTCTAAATTACACTCCATTACTTTTTGAGTTGTTTTCTTTCTTATCTGACAGCTGTAAGATGCAAAAATAATTTCCCAACAGACTAATAAATAAGTCATCAACATTATTTTCTTAGAATCTCAATGTTTTATGTAAGCACTTTGAGGCCAAAACATTGACACTGTGTTTTGTATACTAAAGATATTTATCATACAGGTTGCATAATTGCAGAGCAAACAAGGTTGGGTAAACAAGTGATGCAACATGTGGTAAAATCTCATACATTTTGTGTTGGGTTCTCTCTCTCTGTATCCTGTGTTTCTTTGCCTAGTTTGGCTAGAATACCAATGTGAAGCATGTAGCAATAGGTTTATATGAAGCCTAGGTGTAAATGTTATTTTTTGCATTCACACTTGATTACCTGGTAACTAAACCTTGGAACCTTAGTCTTGATAATTAAATTTGTAGAGGAGTTACTGTAATGAGCTTTTTGTAGTATCTCTATTACTGTCGTCATTGTACAGTTGAATTAGATTCGATGTTCTAGTTAACACAAAGCTTTGACTTCAGTTGCAACTGTCCCTTTACAAGACACCATGGGACAGGTGAATGCTTCCTTATAGGAACTGACTCTCAACCCAGTAACTCTTAATGTTGACTTATATAGTAGTTTTACAAACCTTTTTTTTTTTTTTACCATAGAGAGTTGAACTGCATCAGAAAGAGATGCAGAAAAGGAGAAGAGACGCCTGGTGAGAAAGAAATAATCTTTGATTTACCAAACCTTTTTATGTCAGTGGAACTGGATGAAGAGAGACGGGGGAAAGGAAAAACATAAAGACTGTTGAGAAACAAACTATGCTTGTAAAGCCAGAGTTCTCCCCATGCCTTGTTTCACTTTGGTTTAGAGAGCAATGGAAAGTCTGGGTGAGGTGTTGTGAAGCAGGGTAAAGGCATACAGAAATTTCACATTGTGTTTTTATTTCCTCAGCCAATCACAAAGCCTGGCAGCATTCAACACTAGGAGGTTGATAGGTGTATTACGTGTATGTTTGTGAGTGTTTGATTACCTTTGCACCCATGTGAGATACAGAGCTGAGACAAGGCAGGAGAGAGGTCTGGCGAAGGCAGATGTCAGGTGGGAATAAGGTGTCAAGTAGAGAAAATTTCAAGTGTTTATGTTTTTCAACGAATCATAATCCACACTGGTGTTCAAAACAAGCGGTTGTCATCTTGTCTGCAGGTTTGCAAGCGTTTGACTGTCTTTGTACCCATGTGAGACAGAAGGGGTGATTGGCTGCGAAGTGAGGACCGAGCTGAGGGATGAGGGATAAAACAAACAGAGCTGACTCACTCCAGGGAGAGAGAGAGTGCAATTTGATTTTCTTCCTCGAAACATCTGTTGTGCGAGACGAACACGCAGCCTCACGCACCGACATCAGGAAGAAGAGTGACAGATCCAGTCAGGAGGAGAACATTAACATGCTGGTGGCTGCGACGGATCACAGCTTCCTCACTCACTGATGAATTGTCTGGAGTCCCAGTGTCTGGCCCCTTCCCTTCCTGGAGTGCCAGTTTCTCTGAGACTTAACCCCCCCCCCCCCCCTCCCTCCCTACACCCTCCATCCACCACACTGCTATTTTGCTTTGAAATGCTTCCGTCAAACTTTAATTTGTATGGAAATGGACACTTTGTGTCCCAAGATAAAGTATGGCATTTTGCAGAGGAGGGAGGAGAGAGGGGGAAAGAAACAATTTCAAAAGTAAACTGACCGTGTAAATAAAAGACTATATTTATGGCTTGTGGGCCAGAGTAAGAGTACGATAATTGAAAGGCGGGGTGTGGGAAGTGTGTGTGTATGTGTGTGTGTGTGTGTGTGTGTTTTTGGGTGATGTAAGAGGGGTTTACGCTAATGGAAAGACTTTTTGGTGGGGGTGGATGTGTCCGCAGTACCAAGGACATCACCTGCAGATTCGGTGCCTTTTATCTCCAATGCCCTCCACTCCAAATCCGCTTTAATAGGAATTTGGTGGAGAGGACCTAACTCACGACTCTGTCTGTGCATGGGACTAAGCTAAGCCCTCATTTTTTATCTGTGAATGGGTGCTGATATGACTCTGTATTCAAAAGACTTCAGAAGTTCTCTCTCTCGCTCTCTTGCTTTCTCTCTCTGTCTCTCACCTCTCCCTCTTTCTCACACACACGCACACACACTAACGTTCTGAGAAGGATATCAACTGAGATCACCTTGACATAGTTTTTACTCCTTAGAAGAAATTCAGAAGGCCACAGATAAACTGCTTAAATGTACAAAGGGATGACTGTACATGTTTTTAAATGTGAAACTTTGGGGGGGAAATCATTTAAGTCCACTGGGCGGGAAATATCTGCAAGTGTACTGCTCACTCCAGATAACAGAATGATGTATTCATTATATCAGCGTGCCCTTGGGTAAGATAATATAGAAATAGAAGTGAATGCCTTTCTCTTCTGGCTCAGCCCAATGTGAGCTGTGCACTCTGGAGACAGCAATTCCAAAATACTGGAGGGATGATACAGTACAGAGCACACACACATACACATACACACACACACACACACACACACACACTCTTGCATGCAAATACACACTCGCACACATGCAAGCTCATGCATAAACACACGCCTCATCCATTTCCATCTCCCGGGCTTGGCGTATGAATAAGCATCCTTGTTTTTTATCTCTGGAGCACCGTACCTTCTACGGGGGGAGAGGAGCGGGTCTCACAGCGAGCAGACGAGCCAGAAGACTGGTGTCGGGAGTGCTGAGGCAGAACAATGAGGCGATATGAAGAGCAACCTTGTCACCTGGAACAGGAACATACAGAGAGACAGCTGCCACCAGCCGCTGGAGCCAGCGCACCACAGGCCTGCTGAGACTGGAGCAGAGGCCTCTTAGACACACGCCTGAGCCTATAAATGCACTCACATACATGCACTCACGCACAAACACACTCATATCGCCTATACAATATGCTCAGAAGCATGCAGTGGTGGAAGAAGTACTCTGATCCTTTACTTAAGTAAAAGTACCAATACAGAAATGTAAAAATACTCCATTACAAGTAAAAGTCCTGCATGAAAAATCCTACTTAAGTAAAAGTACATAAGTATTAGCAGCAAAATGTAGTTAAAGTATTAAAGTAAAAGTAGTGGTTTGGTCCCTCTGACTGATATTTTATTATATATGACATCATTAGATTATTAATACTGAAGCATCAGTGTGTAAGCAGCATGTTACTGTTGTAGCTGCTGGAGGTGGAGCTAGTTGGAACTACTTTATATACAGTTAGCTAGTTTAGTCCAGTGGTTCCATACCGAGGGGTCGGGCCCCTCCAAAGGGTCACCAAATAAATCTGAGGGGTCATGAGATGATTAATGGGAGAGGAAAGAAGAAAAAACAAAGTTCTGATACACAAATCTGTTTTCAGTTTTTGGACTTTTTCTCTAATCTTAGATTTTTGATGAAATATTGGATCATTTGAACATTTATTGAAATGAAACCATGTGAGGTTTAGAGGGAAAAATCACTATTTGGTGGAGCTGTTAACAACTCATAGACATCTGAAATGTGACCCCGACTACACACTGCTTTTTGTAAGATGTCAAAAGCCAAAAAGGTTGGAAACCACTGGTTTAATCTTTAACAATGTGTTGTATTTTAAAAGCTTGTTATATTACCTATTGTGTCAAATCTCCATCTGAAAAGTAACTAAAGCTGTCAAATAAATGTAGTGGAGTAGAAAGTAAAGTACAATCTCAAAATTGTACTTAAGTACAGTACTTGAGTAAATGTACTTAGTTACTTTCCACCAATGGAAGCATGTCAGGTTAAGTATACTCTCTTACAAAGGATGTGTCATTTTTAACACATCTGTCTTTGGGACAGCACACACGTGTGTTACTTTTCAACACAAGATATGTTAACCCCCTGAACCCCTTCAGTTTCCCCTTAAGTCGTGTCAAAATTTTTTTCCAAACTGTATGACAATGTCACATACATATTCTGTATCTGCTTGTTTCAACGCTTCGTTGAAGCCATAGCTGCTTACATTGTGTGAAATAGTCAAACCCAAGATGCCATTTTGTTATGGCTGCACCACAGCAAAAGGAAAACATCTAAATGTCTTGTGCACCATTTTATACACATTTCCTTGCAATTCAGCATGACATATTTGGTATCTTTGGAAACCTTGGGATCTTGACTAGAATTTAAAATAAAGTTCTGTGAGTTTGAACAAAGCTTGGCCACACAACAACAGTGTATGCAATGATGGATCCACCAGTGGGACCAGCAGGGTGGAAGAGTTAATAACACAATTTGTGTATGTATTATCATTAACATATGTTGTGTTGAGAAGTATGAAAGATGATGCAGTAAAAACATTTGAAACAGAAATTGGGTCCCCAGTAACGTTCATGTGGATGAGAACGATAAGAAGAAGAACATCAGACAAATCATTCCTGCTCACAGCCTGCCTCCTTTAACATGAACCTGACTCTTCATGAAATTCAGAGTTTATGCTCTTGGTATTTCATGTGTTTGGCGTTCTCTGAAAGGTGACGCTGGTTTCTATTGTGCCTCCTTCTCCTCCTACACACGAGCCGCTCGCTTCGCTGTGACTCCTCCAATTACTTTTTTTTTTTTTTTTTTCCAAGAAATGATGACCAATGGAATGCTCGGTTGTCATGGTTATTGGAATGTACAGTAGCAACAAGGCTCCGAGTCGCTGTTCCGTCTATTCTGCAACGATGCATGTGGGAGGATGTTTCCATATTTAGAAAAGTGCACAAAGTTTAATGGAGAAAATTACATAACATTTGACACTTTTTTTTTTTTTAACCACTGACTTATCAACAGCCAGATAATGGAAAGGATAAACTCTTTGACATTTCTAAACATAACAGAACATGATATGTCATTTGGTGGATACTTTAAGTGAGAGTGCCCTACATGTATGAATGCCTACGTTTTCAGCATGGGTTGTCCAAGTAAAAATTAAAAAAACTGAAACCCCAAACCTGGCGGGTTTAGTGCCATGCTCCACCCACTGAGCTTCTTTTCTGTGTTTACTATATAATAGACCAGAAACGCCATCAAATAATCTCAAAAACACACCAAGCGAGGGCCTTTCAGTATGACAAAGACACGGACCAGACCGATGATACCAACACTGCATTCAAAGCTATCAATTAAAAGACAATTAGTTTTGTACTCTGTGGGAATACAAAGTCGCTCAGGTTCCTCATTTTCATCAAAGTTTTGTGATGGCTAATTAACATCGAACAATTCATTCAAAGTAAACTTGATTTGAAAGTGCATGGCTGTGAAAAATGAGGGCAAAGTTAGGCAAGACAAATAATGAACAGAGCTGACAGAAAGAGAGAGAAATAGCAGACAGAATTTAATAAAGGTCAGCAAGGCACAGAGTAAGGAGGCGGAACGCTCCTCACACGCATTTTTATGTGAATTAATTTGAATCTTTTTGGTGTCTAGCTTGAAGGACAAAAGTTTTCTAGCACTCCCCCCTATGTATTCTTATTAGCGCCGGCACAAGGGAATGTTGTAAAACCATTCTTCATTATCATAAAAAAGAAAAGATTTAAATCAAGATGACATTTTTCAGAACATGATCCAACTCAAGTTTGTGCAGAGTATGGAGCGCATACGTCCTTTAAAATGAGATTACTGCTGCAGAAGTAAACCCAAGGAGATTTCATCAGTGCAAGTAACTGCTTGAATTGCCTGAAATGGAATGGACAGATTGACTTCAATGGCCGTGTACACTATATCAGCATGAGGCCAATGATTAGAAAGCTTGTCCCATTGGATCAATATGCTCAGCCTCCATATAATTAGCTTGGCCCTTACCTTCTTCATTGAAAAGGCCTACAGCGATCATTATCACCCGTCATGATGTGCTTTAGGGTGCCATCAAAATGGACGTCGGCTGATGCTGTCACAATCTGTATTTAATGATGATAGTGTAGTCTCTGCTAAACAGCCCATTAAATGCCCAGACTCATGCAGGGACGGGCAGACGGACGGTTTGGAATACACTGATGATGTTGACCTTTGTAGTGTGACCTCCTGTCACGGATGAACCTGTAGATATAATTGGCCCTGCAAGCATTGTGGAGAGATAAATGAATGCATGATCCCTGCAAGGCCACAGTCGATAAGGAGAGCCGACACGGTGAGGAGGATGCATGTGATAGGGATAATATTGATAGTTACAGGGGAGAAGATTATATTTTTGCTGCACACAAGTGTAAGCCATCTGTCTGTCCATCTATCCTTCCATCCTGCCATCTCTCCATTCACCCATCCTTATCAACAGTGTTTTCATTTGACCAAAAAGCAGATTCTCCAGTGTTCAATTCAAAATTATTTTGTCAAGGAAAGTCAATTTGTGCTATGGTAATGGCTTGGCCCCTAGCTACTTGCCTATTCTTCATGAAAGCGGTGACTGGCCACAGGCCATTGCTAAGCTTGTAGCTCATTTTCACAGGCCAAGCCAGGGGGAAAATTATGTGCCAACTAATAAAGACTCAAGGTGCCGCAGCAGAATCAATAAAACTGAACAAATGGCTGCATTTGGATACGCATTACTCTGGGACGGTGTGACCTCAATCAAGTTTTTCAAAAGTACACTCGGATTTGCAGACATTTTACGCTTGATTCCAAATATAAGCATAAAAGTTGTATTTTTCAAGGATCTATGCTAATATAACCACATTTGCATTGTAGATTTCAATTGTGTAAGGTGAAAGTTTCATAAGCAGCCTGACTCACCCCAACATTTTGGTTTCAGCCCTCTTGCTTGTCAATCTTCTATTGAACACAAGTAGGACTGGGGGCGTGAAAGGTAGATGTTAGAAGTCGGAACAGTTTGCAGTGACTTTGAGTGGGAGACTGTACAGAGCTTTTAATACCAGTTTAATTCATATTCAATCATGTCATCTCTATTTTAATGAGATTTTTCAGGCCCCTGCTTTTTAGGACAAACTTCTCCAGGGTTTTTGTCAGACCCATTTACATAA